>NW_027199389.1:0-32787 GCF_038502225.1 Cherax quadricarinatus | reverse complement strand
GAGCCCACCTGAGGATTCGGGTGTTCTTTGATTTCATAGAATTAATATAAATTAAAGGGTTGTGATCAGAAAATACCATAATTTTATGGGGGGAGGTTCCCAGATAAATGTCAAAATGTTCCAAAGATATTACTAGGGCAAGAGCTTCTTTCTCTACAGTGGCGTAATTCTTTTGGTGACGTTTCAACTTTGAAGAAAAATAAGATATAGGATGCAAAATATCAGTAGAGGGGGATTTCTGAAGTAACACCTCCCCCACAGCATAACCGCTGGCATCGATGTGTAAATAGAAGGGTTGATTAAAGTCAGGACTTTTCAATACGGGTGACGAAGAAAGCAACCGCTTCAACCGATTAAAAGCTATCTCTCAATCTTTCGTCCAGCAAAACTTCATCTTACTACTGGTTAACTCAGTAAGAGGAGATGCAACCTGAGAAAAATTTGGACAGAAGCGTCGATAATAACCAGTCATTCCAAGGAACCTCTGTATAGACTTTCTATCTTGAGGGATAGGAAACTCGGCAATGGCTCTAACTTTTACATCAACAGGACGTACCTCACCTTGACCTATACAAAAACCGAGGTATTTAATCTTGGCTTGTCCAAACTGACACTTGGCTAAATTTATGGTGAAGTTGTACTTTTCTAACTTCTTAAATAAGGTTTCCAGGCGAATTAAATGTTGCTCCCACTCATTGCTATATATCACAAGATCATCTAGATATGCATCCACTCCTTCTAAATCAGCAGGTTCATCAGGCTCTGAAAGGTAGAGGCCGCGTTACACAACCCGAAGGGCATAACACGATAATTGAATAATCCGCCTTGTATAGTAAATGTGGATATTTCTTGGGCTCGCTGGGTAAGCGGCACTTGGTAATAGCCCCTTAATAAATCCAGGCGGGTGACATAGGTGGCTCCTGATACTCTGTCTATTAGATCATCAATACGGGGTAGTGGGAAACCATCTGGTACAGTGAGAGCATTAACCTTACGATAATCAGTGCACATTCTATAAGTTCCATCAGGCTTGGGAACTAATATACAGGGCGAGGCCCACGGACTTTTACTCCGTTCTATGAGTCCATGGGACAACAAAAATTCTACTTCTTTGTTTAATGTTTCCTGTTTGAGTGGACTTGCCCTATAAGGTGACTGTTTGCAAGGCTTTGCTCCTTGTACATCTATGTCGTGAATTCCCAATGTGCAACACCTAGGGACGTCATCGAATAAAACCTCATAACGTAATATCAAGTCTTTGATATCTTTGGCTTTCTTCAAATCAAGGTCCATAAGAAAGGTATCAAGAGATTGCAATGTCTCTGAATTTTTTAAACGTACTTCTATTGCTTTAGAGATGCTGGGCAGACTTACATTTTCAGTTTCAGCTAAAGGAAGAACTGTCGAAACTGGTACGATACTAGGGTGGTAAGCCTTAAGTTGGTTTATGTGATAAGTACGTTTTGCTTTTCTCTTTCCTGGAGTTTGTAGTACATAATTTACCTCATTGAGCCGCTCAATCACTTTCAAAGGACCTTCGTATCTAGGTTGCAGAGCGTGTCCAGGTAAGAAGCGTACTTGGTGTCCGTAAATTAATTCAAATGGACTAAACCCAGTGCTTTCTTGTTCGCTTTCCCTTAAGGCGAACAAGAGGAATGGTATTCCTTCGTCCCAATCTCTGGAAAACTGCTCGCAGTACGCTCTCATCATTGATTTTAATGTTTGATGAAATCGTTCGAGGGCTCCTTGCGACTGAGGGTGATAAGCAACAGAAAATACGGACTTAATTCCGAGGCGTGATAAGGCATCACGAAACATCTTAGAGGTAAAATTTGAACCTTGATCGGATTGAATTATTCGGGGAATCCCCACCTGTGAGAAAAATTTTTGCAAAGCTCGAACAATGATGCGAGAATTAATTTTTCTCAAAGGGATAGCCTCTGGATATCGAGTAACGACATCCATAATTGTAAACAGATATTGATTCCCTTGTTTAGTCTTGGGTAACGGACCAACACAATCTATTATCAGGCGTGAGAAGGGCTCACCACTGACGGGAATCGGAATGAGGGGAACTGGTGGAGGTGTGTGCGAAGGTTTGCCGGTCACTTGGCAGACTTGACAACCTTTTAGATAGCTTTCCACAGTCTCCTTCATTCTGGGCCAATGAAAATGCTTGGCTATTTTGCCCAGCGTTTTCTTTACTCCCAAATGTCCTCCCATGGGACTATGGTGGGCGAAACTAATAGCCAATTCTCTAAAGGTGCTAGGTAGCACTACTAGATGTTTGCTGGTAGACAGATGATCGTCGGAAGACAAAAGAGACTTTTCCTTTCTCATTAATATACCATTAGCAAGATAGTAACAATTGTCCAGGTCTTGGGCGTCGTCTTCTGTAATAGCTATCTCTCGTAATTTCTCTAGGGATGGATCAAGGAACTGATCCCTTATTAAATCTTCTTTCGATAGCATTTTAATATCAGAATCTTGAAAAGGGCCGATCATAGAATATTTCAGATTTGAAGATCCGGGTTGTAAGGATCGGCTGAACAATAAATCGAGACCTAAATCTTCGCCTTCACTTAGGACTTCAGTTGATAAAGGATTTTGAGGCGCTCTAGACATTGCTCTAGTTATAACATTGAGAGGAAATAAGGTAGGAGCCTCTTTTCGAGCTTCTATGGCATAGTTAATGTCAGTAGAATTATCAATAACTAGAGGCTCTCGGCTTATACCCGGATAGTCTAGATCATTGCCTATGAGTAAGTCAACGCCCTGAATAGGAAAAGTTTCACTGGATATACCTACCGACACAAAGCCAGTATAGGTTGGTGTTTGGATGTATATCCTGTGAAGAGGCACTCTTATAATGGCGCCTCCATAGGCTTCTAATAAGACATCTAGCTTTGTGCGAGTCATATCACTTACGGGAAGTATGTCCTGCTTCAACAATGTTAAATAACTTCCAGTATCACGGAAGGAATTAATTTCAACTAATTGAGTCTCGTCTATTCCAACTTTCACTTTAGCAAAGTAGGGACTCATAGCTGAGTGAATATCTTTTTCTGAAACAGCTCTAGTATTGAGTCATCTAGAATGACTACTGATTCGTTCTTGTGAACCTTGTTCGGTACTAGGGTTCAGTTTCTTTTGAGTTGTCGATGAAGATATTACCTGAGTTGGGAAACGAAGTCGCTCGTTCCTGGTATCCCTCTCTAGCCAATAACAGTGTTTCCTTAAATGCCCTTTCTTATTACAATAAGTGCAGTTCAACTCACTGTTATGCCTTAGTGGTTTTGAACTTTTCCTAGAGTTAGATCTAAATTTATTATTAATGGGCGTGGAGGCATCATAGGAGGTCGGGTAAGGATTCTGTATGCGACGCATCTCTGTAAGATTGGATCGTCCTTTCTTAGGGGCATATTTAGTCACTGTTTCCTTACTTTTTGTTTCGCCAATCAATTGTTGAGATATTTCATAATTATCGGCGAGCGAGGCTGTTTCTAGTATATTTACTATGGGGCAACTAATCAAATACCTATGCAAGTCTTCTGGTAAATTATTATAGAAATCCTCATGCAGGATCAATTGGGAAAGACTTTCCATAGATTTACAGTTAGAAGCTCTACACCATCTCTCAAAAGCGATTTTCTTTTCACGAGCAAAATCTACATACGACTGAGTTGGCTGGCGTTTTAATGCTCTAAAGGTTTTTTGATAACTTACTGGGAGGAGATCATAAGCCTTTAGGATAGCCTTCTTAACGGAATCATAATCCACATATTTCTCAAAAGGTAACGTAGCCGTACAACTTTGAGCTTTACCAGACAACGAAGTATGTAATAAGGTTGCCCAGTGTTGTCGGGGCCAGCTCATAGCACGTGCTTGATTCTCAAAGACTTCAAAATAAGTATCTAAATCTCCGTCATTAAACCTTGGAACCATAGATGCAGCTTTTTGTATATTGAAAGAATCATTTGAGGATTCAGTACATCTTTCACTCACATTTCCTTGTTGTTGTTGTCTTATATAGCGGAGCGTTTCCCTTTGAAAGTCTTCTTCATTTAATTTACGCTGAGCCTCAATTTGAGCAGTCTGTAAAATAAATAGTCTCTCTAATTTCTCAAACTGACTTTGAGAAATATGCCCCGATGGTATCGAAAATGAGGGAATTGAACTGGCGGTATGTGGATATTCCTTTGGACGTGCACCTTGGTGAGGGCCAGGCTGACCATTAATAGGAATTCCTTCAGTAACGGGCGAATGCCGAACAGCGGCTGCACCCTGCAATACTTCATCTACTTTACTAGAGGCCAAAGCGGGACCTAATCTATCTGATTCAATTTCAAGATCAACTCTTTGAAATTGTTCTTCTAATACTTCGAATCTCGACTGGTAGCTTACTTGAGAAACTAAACTTTCAGAGTCAGAATCTCCTGCTACATGATGGTTAGAGGCCCCTGGAAACAATTTGTTTCTAATTATTGCCCTTACGGTATTGGCTGTGTAATATCTATCGTATGGTACTCCCAATTTACGGGCTATCTGCCAGCACGTTTGAAGTTTCAAGGAGTCCAGCTTTGACAATGTTAAATCTTCAAATAACTCTTTAATGTGATCTTCCATGATCAATATTTTGAAATTAACTAAAGATAAATTCCCAGTATATAACTTTAATATTGTTCTTTTGATCAATGTCTTAGAACAACAGAGATCCCGGACGGGTACCCCATTTGTTGCGAATAAGAAATTTTTTAAAGAACTTCAGAATGTGGCCTGTTACCATTTATTTCTTATGCAACAAGATTTTTGGATCCGAGTTATTTAAAGGTATTTTAGAGTCTAGGGGAAATAATTTCAACTGGGAAACTCCATAGAATAATATTCAAATTTATTAAAGTATTTAAATACAATACTTTATCTTCTCTTTGTAGTTAATGTAACTTAATACTTTGTACAATAAATTTACCATATACATTTAGTTCAAAATCATGGAAATGTCACATTAATAAGGAAGTTTAATTATTCTTCCTGTAATTAAGTCTTCATTAACATTTACGTCTTTGTCTTAACAAGACTGTAAACTCAAAATACAAAAGGTACAAGATTTAACAAGACCTTTGAATCTGGCCGTAAAGTATCTCTATGGATTACTGAACTGACCAAGAATATAAATATCAAAAGAGTCTTTCAAAGCAATGAGGAACAAAGTGAGTCAGCTCTAGAGTCCAATTCTCAAAACCATTCAACTGTACACCGTAAGAGCCAATATACGATCAGTTGTCAGGGCTAGAGCAGGGAGCAGACTGACTACTTGCCAGTCTGTTGACGTGTCGTCAGGTTGGATCAGCTGAGCCACGTCAGCCAGCCGGACATAAACAATTGAACAATTCACCGGATGGTTCCGAGACTTAAACTCTATATACACAAGAAATCCTACCTAACCATAATAGTAAAATAATAGTGATAATTACAAAATAGTGATAATAACAATAGTGATAATAACAATAGTGAATAAATAGATAATACCATGGTATTTTTCATATATTAACAGATAATGATATAACGCCGAAAGTCTCTATTTTAGCTATAAACGGGGATTTTCGCGCTATAATATTAAGTGATGAACATATGCTCTTACAATATTTAAATAACACAGGATGACCAATTTCAAAGATATAACAATGTTGCACTTGTGGGAAGTGTCTCTTGCTGTTGTGATGTTGCACTTGTTGGAAGTGTCTCTTGCTGTTGTGATGTTGCACTTGTTGGAAGTGTCTCTTGCTGTTGTGATGTTGCACTTGTGGGAAGTGTCTCTTGCTGTTGTGATGTTGCACTTGTTGGAAGTGTCTCTTGCTGTTGTGATGTTGCACTTGTGGGAAGTGTCTCTTGCTGTTGTGATGTTGCACTTGTGGGAAGTGTCTCTTGCTGTTGTGATTTGTGATGTTGCACTTGTGATGTTGCAAGTGTGTCTCTTGCTGTTGTGATGTTGCACTTGTGGGAAGTGTCTCTTGCTGTTGTGATGTTGCACTTGTTGGAAGTGTCTCTTGCTGTTGTGATGTTGCACTTGTTGGAAGTGTCTCTTGCTGTTGTGATGTTGCACTTGTGGGAAGTGTCTCTTGCTGTTGTGATGTTGCACTTGTGGGAAGTGTCTCTTGCTGTTGTGATGTTGCACTTGTGGGAAGTGTCTCTTGCTGTTGTGATGTTGCACTTGTGGGAAGTGTCTCTTGCTGTTGTGATGTTGCACTTGTTGGAAGTGTCTCTTGCTGTTGTGATGTTGCACTTGTTGGAAGTGTCTCTTGCTGTTGTGATGTTGCACTTGTGGGAAGTGTCTCTTGCTGTTGTGATGTTGCACTTGTGGGAAGTGTCTCTTGCTGTTGTGATGTTGCACTTGTTGGAAGTGTCTCTTGCTGTTGTGATGTTGCACTTGTGGGAAGTGTCTCTTGCTGTTGTGATGTTGCACTTGTTGGAAGTGTCTCTTGCTGTTGTGATGTTGCACTTGTGGGAAGTGTCTCTTGCTGTTGTGATGCTGCACTTGTTGGAAGTGTTTCTTGCTGTTGTGATGTTGCACTTGTTGGAAGTGTCTCTTGCTGTTGTGATGTTGCACTTGTTGGAAGTGTCTCTTGCTGTTGTGATGTTGCACTTGTGGGAAGTGTCTCTTGCTGTTGTGATGTTGCACTTGTTTGAAGTGTCTCTTGCTGTTGTGATGTTGCACTTGTGGGAAGTGCCTCTTGCTGTTGTGATGTTGCACTTGTGGGAAGTGCCTCTTGCTGTTGTGATATTGCACTTGTTTGAAGTGTCTCTTGCTGTTGTGATGTTGCACTTGTGGGAAGTGCCTCTTGCTGTTGTGATGTTGCACATGTCGGAAGTGCCTCTTGCTGGTGTGATGTTGCACTTGTTGAAAGTGTCTCTTGCTGTTGTGATGTTGCACTTGTGGGAAGTGTCTCTTGCTGTTGTGATGTTGCACTTGTGTAAAGTGTCTCTTGCTGTTGTGATGTTGCACTTGTGTAAAGTGCCTCTTGCTGTTGTGATGTTGCACTTGTGGGAAGTGCCTCTTGCTGTTGTGATGTTGCACTTGTGGGAAGTGTCTCTTGCTGTTGTGATGTTGCACTTGTGGGAAGTGTCTCTTGCTGTTGTGATGTTGCACTTGTGGGAAGTGCCTCTTGCTGTTGTGATGTTGCACTTGTGGGAAGTGTCTCTTGCTGTTGTGATGTTGCACTTGTGGGAAGTGTCTCTTGCTGTTGTGATGTTGCACTTGTGGGAAGTGTCTCTTGCTGTTGTGATGTTGCACTTGTGGGAAGTGTCTCTTGCTGTTGTGATGTTGCACTTGTGGGAAGTGTCTCTTGCTGTTGTGATGTTGCACTTGTGGGAAGTGCCTCTTGCTGTTGTGATGTTGCACTTGTGGGAAGTGTCTCTTGCTGTTGTGATGTTGCACTTGTGGGAAGTGTCTCTTGCTGTTGTGATGTTGCACTTGTGGGAAGTGTCTCTTGCTGTTGTGATGTTGCACTTGTGGGAAGTGTCTCTTGCTGTTGTGATGTTGCACTTGTGGGAAGTGTCTCTTGCTGTTGTGATGTTGCACTTGTGGGAAGTGTCTCTTGCTGTTGTGATGTTGCACTTGTGGGAAGTGTCTCTTGCTGTTGTGATGTTGCACTTGTGGGAAGTGTCTCTTGCTGTTGTGATGTTGCACTTGTGGGAAGTGTCTCTTGCTGTTGTGATGTTGCACTTGTGGGAAGTGTCTCTTGCTGTTGTGATGTTGCACTTGTGGGAAGTGTCTCTTGCTGTTGTGATGTTGCACTTGTGGGAAGTGTCTCTTGCTGTTGTGATGTTGCACTTGTGGGAAGTGTCTCTTGCTGTTGTGATGTTGCACTTGTGGGAAGTGTCTCTTGCTGTTGTGATGTTGCACTTGTGGGAAGTGTCTCTTGCTGTTGTGATGTTGCACTTGTGGGAAGTGTCTCTTGCTGTTGTGATGTTGCACTTGTGGGAAGTGTCTCTTGCTGTTGTGATGTTGCACTTGTGGGAAGTGTCTCTTGCTGTTGTGATGTTGCACTTGTGGGAAGTGTCTCTTGCTGTTGTGATGTTGCACTAGTGGGAAGTGTCTCTTGCTGTTGTGATGTTGCACTTGTGGGAAGTGTCTCTTGCTGTTGTGATGTTGCACTTGTTGGAAGTGTCTCTTGCTGTTCTGATGTTGCACTTGTCTGAAGTGTCTCTTGCTGTTGTGATGTTGCACTTGTTGGAATTGCGCTTGTGGGAAGTGTCTCTTCCAGTTGTGATGTTGCACTTGTTGGAAGTGTCTCTTGCTGTTGTGATGTTGCACTTGTGGGAAGTGTCTCTTGCTGTTGTGATGTTGCACTTGTGGGAAGTGTCTCTTGCTGTTGTGATGTTGCACTTGTGGGAAGTGTCTCTTGCTGTTGTGATGTTGCACTTGTGGGAAGTGTCTCTTGCTGTTGTGATGTTGCACTTGTGGGAAGTGTCTCTTGCTGTTGTGATGTTGCACTTGTGGGAAGTGTCTCTTGCTGTTGTGATGTTGCACTTGTGGGAAGTGTCTCTTGCTGTTGTGATGTTGCACTTGTGGGAAGTGTCTCTTGCTGTTGTGATGTTGCACTTGTGGGAAGTGTCTCTTGCTGTTGTGATGTTGCACTTGTGGGAAGTGTCTCTTGCTGTTGTGATGTTGCACTTGTGGGAAGTGTCTCCTGGTGTTGTGATGTTGCAGTTGTGGAAGTGTCTCTTGCTGTTGTGATGTTGCACTTGTGGGCAGTGCCTCTTGCTGTTGTGATGTTGCACTTGTGGGAAGTGTCTCTTGCTGTTGTGATGTTGCACTTGTGGGAAGTGTCTCTTGCTGTTGTGATGTTGCACTTGTGGGAAGTGTCTCTTGCTGTTGTGATGTTGCACTTGTGGGAAGTGTCTCTTGCTGTTGTGATGTTGCACTTGTGGGAAGTGTCTCTTGCTGTTGTGATGTTGCACTTGTGGGAAGTGTCTCTTGCTGTTGTGATGTTGCACTTGTGGGAAGTGTCTCTTGCTGTTGTGATGTTGCACTTGTTGGAAGTGTCTCTTGCTGTTGTGATGTTGCACTTGTTGGAAGTGTCTCTTGCTGTTGTGATGTTGCACTTGTTGGAAGTGTCTCTTGCTGTTGTGATGTTGCACTTGTGGGAAGTGTCTCTTGCTGTTGTGATGTTGCACTTGTTTGAAGTGTCTCTTGCTGTTGTGATGTTGCACTTGTGGGAAGTGCCTCTTGCTGTTGTGATGTTGCACTTGTGGGAAGTGCCTCTTGCTGTTGTGATATTGCACTTGTTTGAAGTGTCTCTTGCTGTTGTGATGTTGCACTTGTGGGAAGTGCCTCTTGCTGTTGTGATGTTGCACTTGTCGGAAGTGCCTCTTGCTGGTGTGATGTTGCACTTGTTGAAAGTGTCTCTTGCTGTTGTGATGTTGCACTTGTGGGAAGTGCCTCTTGCTGTTGTGATGTTGCACTTGTTGAAAGTGTCTCTTGCTGTTGTGATGTTGCACTTGTGTAAAGTGTCTCTTGCTGTTGTGATGTTGCACTTGTGTAAAGTGCCTCTTGCTGTTCTGATGTTGCACTTGTGGGAAGTGCCTCTTGCTGTTGTGATGTTGCACTTGTGGGAAGTGTCTCTTGCTGTTGTGATGTTGCACTTGTGGGAAGTGCCTTTTGCTGTTATGATGTTGCACTTGTGGGAAGTGTCTCTTGCTGTTGTGATGTTGCGCTTGTGGGAAGTGTCTCTTGCTGTTGTGATGTTGCACTTTTGTACTTGTGGGAAGTGCCTCTTGCTGTTGTGATGTTGCACTTGTGGGAAGTGCCTCTTGCTGTTGTGATGTTGCACTTGTGGGAAGTGTCTCTTGCTGTTGTGATGTTGCACTTGTGGGAAGTGTCTCTTGCTGTTGTGATGTTGCACTTGTGGGAAGTGTCTCTTGCTGTTGTGATGTTGCACTTGTGGGAAGTGTCTCTTGCTGTTGTGATGTTGCACTTGTGGGAAGTGTCTCTTGCTGTTGTGATGTTGCACTTGTGGGAAGTGTCTCTTGCTGTTGTGATGTTGCACTTGTGGGAAGTGTCTCTTGCTGTTGTGATGTTGCACTTGTGGGAAGTGTCTCTTGCTGTTGTGATGTTGCACTTGTGGGAAGTGTCTCTTGCTGTTGTGATGTTGCACTTGTGGGAAGTGTCTCTTGCTGTTGTGATGTTGCACTTGTGGGAAGTGTCTCTTGCTGTTGTGATGTTGCACTTGTGGGAAGTGTCTCTTGCTGTTGTGATGTTGCACTTGTGGGAAGTGTCTCTTGCTGTTGTGATGTTGCACTTGTGGGAAGTGTCTCTTGCTGTTGTGATGTTGCACTTGTGGGAAGTGTCTCTTGCTGTTGTGATGTTGCACTTGTGGGAAGTGTCTCTTGCTGTTGTGATGTTGCACTTGTGGGAAGTGTCTCTTGCTGTTGTGATGTTGCACTTGTGGGAAGTGTCTCTTGCTGTTGTGATGTTGCACTTGTGGGAAGTGTCTCTTGCTGTTGTGATGTTGCACTTGTTGGAAGTGTCTCTTGCTGTTGTGATGTTGCACTTGTGGGAAGTGTCTCTTGCTGTTGTGATGTTGCACTTGTTGGAAGTGTCTCTTGCTGTTGTGATGTTGCACTTGTGGGAAGTGTCTCTTGCTGTTGTGATGTTGCACTTGTGGGAAGTGTCTCTTGCTGTTGTGATGTTGCACTTGTTGGAAGTGTCTCTTGCTGTTGTGATGTTGCACTTGTTGGAAGTGTCTCTTGCTGTTGTGATGTTGCACTTGTGGGAAGTGTCTCTTGCTGTTGTGATGTTGCACTTGTGGGAAGTGTCTCTTGCTGTTGTGATGTTGCACTTGTTGGAAGTGTCTCTTGCTGTTGTGATGTTGCACTTGTGGGAAGTGTCTCTTGCTGTTGTGATGTTGCACTTGTGGGAAGTGTCTCTTGCTGTTGTGATGTTGCACTTGTGGGAAGTGTCTCTTGCTGTTGTGATGTTGCACTTGTGGGAAGTGTCTCTTGCTGTTGTGATGTTGCACTTGTTGGAAGTGTCTCTTGCTGTTGTGATGTTGCACTTGTGGGAAGTGTCTCTTGCTGTTGTGATGTTGCACTTGTGGGAAGTGTCTCTTGCTGTTGTGATGTTGCACTTGTCGGAAGTGTCTCTTGCTGTTGTGATGTTGCACTTGTTGGAAGTGTCTCTTGCTGTTGTGATGTTGCACTTGTGGGAAGTGTCTCTTGCTGTTGTGATGCTGCACTTGTTGGAAGTGTCTCTTGCTGTTGTGATGTTGCACTTGTGGGAAGTGTCTCTTGCTGTTGTGATGCTGCACTTGTTGGAAGTGTTTCTTGCTGTTGTGATGTTGCACTTGTTGGAAGTGTCTCTTGCTGTTGTGATGTTGCACTTGTTGGAAGTGTCTCTTGCTGTTGTGATGTTGCACTTGTGGGAAGTGTCTCTTGCTGTTGTGATGTTGCACTTGTTTGAAGTGTCTCTTGCTGTTGTGATGTTGCACTTGTGGGAAGTGCCTCTTGCTGTTGTGATGTTGCACTTGTGGGAAGTGCCTCTTGCTGTTGTGATATTGCACTTGTTTGAAGTGTCTCTTGCTGTTGTGATGTTGCACTTGTGGGAAGTGCCTCTTGCTGTTGTGATGTTGCACTTGTCGGAAGTGCCTCTTGCTGGTGTGATGTTGCACTTGTTGAAAGTGTCTCTTGCTGTTGTGATGTTGCACTTGTGGGAAGTGCCTCTTGCTGTTGTGATGTTGCACTTGTTGAAAGTGTCTCTTGCTGTTGTGATGTTGCACTTGTGTAAAGTGTCTCTTGCTGTTGTGATGTTGCACTAGTGTAAAGTGCCTCTTGCTGTTCTGATGTTGCACTTGTGGGAAGTGCCTCTTGTTGTTGTGATGTTGCACTTGTGGGAAGTGTCTCTTGCTGTTGTGATGTTGCACTTGTGGGAAGTGCCTTTTGCTGTTATGATGTTGCACTTGTGGGAAGTGTCTCTTGCTGTTGTGATGTTGCGCTTGTGGGAAGTGTCTCTTGCTGTTGTGATGTTGCACTTTTGGGAAGTGCCTCTTGCTGTTGTGATGTTGCACTTGTGGGAAGTGCCTCTTGCTGTTGTGATGTTGCACTTGTGGGAAGTGCCTCTTGCTGTTGTGGGAAGTGCCTCTTGCTGTTGTGATGTTGCACTTGCGGGAAGTGCCTCTTGCTGTTATGATGTTGCACTTGTGGGAAGTGTCTCTTGCTGTTGTGATGTTGCGCTTGTGGGAAGTGTCTCTTGCTGTTGTGATGTTGCACTTGTGGGAAGTGTCTCTTGCTGTTGTGATGTTGCACTTGTGGGAAGTGTCTCTTGCTGTTGTGATGTTGCACTTGTGGGAAGTGCCTCTTGCTGTTGTGATGTTGCACTTGTGGGAAGTGTCTCTTGCTGTTGTGATGTTGCACTTGTTGGAAGTGTCTCTTGCTGTTGTGATGTTGCACTTGTGGGAAGTGTCTCTTGCTGTTGTGATGTTGCACTTGTGGGAAGTGTCTCTTGCTGTTGTGATGTTGCACTTGTGGGAAGTGTCTCTTGCTGTTGTGATGTTGCACTTGTGGGAAGTGTCTCTTGCTGTTGTGATGTTGCACTTGTGGGAAGTGTCTCTTGCTGTTGTGATGTTGCACTTGTGGGAAGTGTCTCTTGCTGTTGTGATGTTGCACTTGTGGGAAGTGTCTCTTGCTGTTGTGATGTTGCACTTGTGGGAAGTGTCTCTTGCTGTTGTGATGTTGCACTTGTGGGAAGTGTCTCTTGCTGTTGTGATGTTGCACTTGTGGGAAGTGTCTCTTGCTGTTGTGATGTTGCACTTGTGGGAAGTGTCTCTTGCTGTTGTGATGTTGCACTTGTGGGAAGTGTCTCTTGCTGTTGTGATGTTGCACTTGTGGGAAGTGTCTCTTGCTGTTGTGATGTTGCACTTGTGGGAAGTGTCTCTTGCTGTTGTGATGTTGCACTTGTTGGAAGTGTCTCTTGCTGTTGTGATGTTGCACTTGTGGGAAGTGTCTCTTGCTGTTGTGATGTTGCACTTTTTGGAAGTGTCTCTTGCTGTTGTGATGTTGCACTTGTGGGAAGTGTCTCTTGCTGTTGTGATGTTGCACTTGTGGGAAGTGTCTCTTGCTGTTGTGATGTTGCACTTGTTGGAAGTGTCTCTTGCTGTTGTGATGTTGCACTTGTGGGAAGTGTCTCTTGCTGTTGTGATGTTGCACTTGTGGGAAGTGTCTCTTGCTGTTGTGATGTTGCACTTGTGGGAAGTGTCTCTTGTTGTTATGTTGCACTTATGGGAAGTGCCTCTTGCTGTTGTGATGTTGCACTTGTGGGAAGTGCCTCTTGCTGTTGTGATGTTGCACTTGTTGGAAGTGTCTCTTGCTGTTGTGATGTTGCACTTGTGGGAAGTGTCTCTTGCTGTTGTGATGTTGCACTTGTGGGAAGTGTCTCTTGCTGTTGTGATGTTGCACTTGTGGGAAGTGCCTCTTGCTGTTGTGATGTTGCACTTGTGGGAAGTGTCTGTTGCTGTTGTGATGTGCCTGTCTCTTGCTGTTGTGATGTTGCACTTGCGGGAAGTGCCTCTTGCTGTTGTGATGTTGCACTTGTGGGAAGTGTCTCTTGCTGTTGTGATGTTGCACTTGTGGGAAGTGTCTCTTGCTGTTGTGATGTTGCACTTGTGGGAAGTGTCTCTTGCTGTTGTGATGTTGCACTTGTGGGAAGTGTCTCTTGCTGTTGTGATGTTGCACTTGTGGGAAGTGTCTCTTGCTGTTGTGATGTTGCACTTGTGGGAAGTGTCTCTTGCTGTTGTGATGTTGCACTTGTGGGAAGTGTCTCTTGCTGTTGTGATGTTGCACTTGTGGGAAGTGTCTCTTGCTGTTGTGATGTTGCACTTGTTGGAAGTGTCTCTTGCTGTTGTGATGTTGCACTTGTGGGAAGTGTCTCTTGCTGTTGTGATGTTGCACTTGTGGGAAGTGTCTCTTGCTGTTGTGATGTTGCACTTGTGGGAAGTGTCTCTTGCTGTTGTGATGTTGCACTTGTGTAAAGTGCCTCTTGCTGTTCTGATGTTGCACTTGTGGGAAGTGCCTCTTGCTGTTGTGATGTTGCACTTGTGGGAAGTGTCTCTTGCTGTTGTGATGTTGCACTTGTGGGAAGTGTCTCTTGCTGTTGTGATGTTGCACTTGTTGGAAGTGTCTCTTGCTGTTGTGATGTTGCACTTGTCGGAAGTGTCTCTTGCTGTTGTGATGTTACACTTGTTGGAAGTGTCTCTTGCTGTTGTGATGTTGCACTTGTTGAAAGTGTCTCTTGCTGTTGTGATGTTGCACTTGTGTAAAGTGTCTCTTGCTGTTGTGATGTTGCGCTTGTGTAAAGTGCCTCTTGCTGTTCTGATGTTGCACTTGTGGGAAGTGCCTCTTGCGGTTGTGATGTTGCACTTGTGGGAAGTGTCTCTTGCTGTTGTGATGTTGCACTTGTGGGAAGTGCCTTTTGCTGTTATGATGTTGCACTTGTGGGAAGTGTCTCTTGCTGTTGTGATGTTGCGCTTGTGGGAAGTGTCTCTTGCTGTTGTGATGTTGCTCTTTTGGGAAGTGCCTCTTGCTGTTGTGATGTTGCACTTGTCGGAAGTGCCTCTTGCTGTTGTGATGTTGCACTTGTGGGAAGTGCCTCTTGCTGTTGTGATGTTGCACTTGTGGGAAGTGTCTATTGCTGTTGTGATGTTGCACTTGTTTGAAGTGTCTCTTGCTGTTGTGATGTTGCACTTGTGGGAATTGCCTTTTGCTGTTGTGATGTTGCACTTGTCGGAAGTGCCTCTTGCTGGTGTGATGTTGCACTTGTTGAAAGTGTCTCTTGCTGTTGTGATGTTGCACTTGTGGGAAGTGCCTCTTGCTGTTGTGATGTTGCACTTGTTGAAAGTGTCACTTGCTGTTGTGATGTTGCACTTGTGTAAAGTGTCTCTTGCTGTTGTGATGTTGCACTAGTGTAAAGTGCCTCTTGCTGTTCTGATGTTGCACTTGTGGGAAGTGCCTCTTGTTGTTGTGATGTTGCACTTGTGGGAAGTGTCTCTTGCTGTTGTGATGTTGCACTTGTGGGAAGTGTCTGCTGCTGTGGGATGTTGCATAGGCAAGTTGCCTCTGCTTGTTGGGTGGATGTTGCTCCTGGGAAGTGTCCTTGTTGGGGTTGTGATGTTGCAACTTCTGCTGGGAAGTGTCTCTGGTTGTTGTGATGCTTGTAATCAGGGAAGTGTCCTTGTTGGTTGTGATGTTGCAATGTTGGGAAGTTGTTCTCTGTTGTTATGTTGCAACTTGTGGGGAAGTGCCTTCTTGTTGTTGTGGATGCTTGTAACTTTGTTGGAAGTGTCCTTCTGCTGCTGTGATGTTGCACCCTTGTTGGGAAGTGTCTCTGCTGTTCGTGGGATGCTTGCACCTTGTTGGGAAGCATGTCCTTGCTGTTGTGATGTTGCTCTTTGCTTGGTAAGTGTCTCTTGCTTGTTGTGGATGCTTGTAACTTTGTGGGAAAGTGTCTCTTGTTGTTGTAGATGTTGCTCTTGTTGGGGAAGTGTCTCTGTTGTTGTGATGATTGCACTTGTGGGAAGTGTCTCTTGCTGCTTGTGATGTTGCACTTGTTGGGAAGGAAGTGTCTTCTTGTTGTTGTGATGTTGCACCTTGTGGGAAGTGTCTCTTTGTTGTTCGTGGATGTTGTAATTTTTGTGGGAAGTGTCTCTTGGCTTGTTGTGATGTTGCTCCTGCTTGTGAAGTGTTCTTCTTGGTTGTTGTGATGCGTTGCAATGTGGGAAGTGTCTTCTGTTGGTTGTGGGAATGTTGCAATTTAGGAAGTGGGGTCTCTTGCTGCTTGGTGGATGTTTTGCACTTGTGGGAAGTGTCTCTTGGCTGTTGTGGCTGGTAATTTGTGGAAGTGTCTCTTGCTGCTTGTGGAATAATTTGTGGGAAGTGTCTCTTGCTTGTTGTGATGTTGCAACTTGTTGGAAGTGTGTCTTGCTGCTGGGATGTTGCACCTTGTTGGAAGTGTCTCTTTGCTGCTTGTGGATGCTTGTACTTGTGGGAAGTGTCTCTTTGCTTGCTTGTGATTGCTTGCAACTTTTGGTGGGAAGTGTCCTTTGCTTGCTTGTGGATGTTGCAACTTGTGGGAAGTGTCTCTTGCTGCTTGTGGATGTTGTAAAATTGCTCTAGGGAAGTGTCTCTTGCTGTTGTGATGTTGTACTTGTTGGAAGTGTCCTCTTGCTAGTTGTGGATGTTGCACTTGTGGGAAGTGTCTCTGCTGCTTGTGGATGCTTGCATCACAGCTGTCTTCTTGCTGGTTGTGGATGCTGCAACTGTTGGAAGTTCTCAGCTGCTGTTGATTTTGCACTTGTGGGAAGGTGTCTCATGCTGTTGTGATGTTGCACTTTGTTGGAAGTGTCTCTTGCTGTTGTGGATGTTGCACCTTGTTAGGAAGTGTCCCTACTTGTTGTTGTGATGTTGTAATCTTAGGGAAGTGTCTCTTGCTGTTGTGGATGTTGCAACCTCTGTGGGAAGTAGTCTCTGCTTGTTGTGATGTTGTAACCTCTGTGGGAAGCGGTCTTTTGCCAAGGCTGTGAATGTTGCACTTGTGGAAGGGTCTCCTTGCTTGTTGTGATGCTTGCACTTGTGGGAAGTGTCTCTTGCTTGCCAGATGTTGCACTTGTTGGGCGTAATTTTGGTTGCTTGTGGAATGTTGCAACTTGTGGGAAGTGTTCTCTTGTTGTTGTATGTTGCCACTGTTGGAAAGTGTCTCTTGGTTGTTGTGGATGTTGTAACTTGTTGGAAGTGTCTCCTTGGCTTGCTTGTGGATGTTGTACTTGTTGGAAGTGTCTTTGGTTGTTGTGATGCTTGCACCTTCTATACAGCGGCCCTTGGGGCTGTGAATGTTGCACTTTGTTGGAAGTGTCTGCTTGCTGGTGATGTTGCACTGTTGGAAGTGTCTCATGTTGTTAGATGCTCACTTGTTGGGAAGTGTCTTTGCTTGTTGTGATGGTTGCAACTTTGTTGGAAGTGTCCTTTGCTGCTTGTGGATGTTGCACTTGTTGGAAGTGTCTCTTGTTGTTGTATGTTGCACTTCTTGTGGGAAGTGTCTCATTGCTTGTTGTGATGGTTGCTCTTGTTGGGAAGTACAGTCTCTGGTTGTTGTGATGTTGCAACTTGTTGGAAGGTGCCCATCCTTGCTGTTGTGGATGTTGCACCTTGTTAGGGTTAAGTGTTCTTTGGCTTGCTTGTGGATGCTTGTACTTTGTAGGGAAGTGTTCTTCTTTGCTTGTTGTGGATGTTGCAACTGCTGGAAGTGTCCTTGGTTGTTGCTGTATGCTGCACCTTGTGGGGAGGTCGTTCTAGCTTGTTGGGGATGTTGCACTTGTGGGAAGTGTCTCTTGCTTGTTGTGGATGTTGGTACTTTGTTGGAAAGCAGTCTGGTTGCTGTTGGTGGATGCCTCAGTACTTTTGTTGGGAAGTGTCTCTTGGCTTGTTGTGGATGCTTGCAACTTTGTGGGAAGTGTCTCTTGCTGTTGTGGATGTTGCACTTGGGGTGGGAAGTAGTCTCGTTGTTTGTGGATGTTGCAACTTTGTGGGCGTGTCTGCTGTTGTGGATGTTGCACTTGTGGGAAGTGGTCCCTCTCTGGTTGTTGGTGGATGTTGCACCTTGTGGGAAGTGTCTTGCTTGCTTTTGTGATGTTGCACTTGTGGGAAGTGTCTCTTGACTGACTATCTCCTAGTGGGAAGTGTCTCTTGCTGTTGTGGGAAGTTGCATTTGTGGGTTGTCTCTTGCTGTTGTGGATGTTGCAACTTTGTTGGAAGTGTCTCTTTGTTGTTGTGATGTTGCTCTTGTTGGGAAGTGTCTCTTGCTGCTTGTGATGTTGCAACTTAGTTGGAAGAAGTGTCTCTTGCTGTTGTGGATGTTTGCACTTGTTGGAAGTGTCTCTTGCTGTTGTGGATGCTTGTACTTGTTGGGAAGTGTCTCTTGCTCTTGTTAGGATGTTGCACTTGTTGGAAGCGTCTCTTGCTGCTTGTGGATGCTTGCAATTTGCTGGAAGTTGTCTCTGGTTGCTGTGATGTTGAACAATTTGTTGGGAAGTGTCCTGCTGTTGCTGTGATGTTGCACTTGTTGGGAAGTGTCTCTTGCTTGCTTGTGATGTTGTACTTCTGTTGGGAAGTGTCTGTTCTTTACAGCTGTGGATGTTGCCAGAACTTGTTGGAAGTGGTCTCTTGCTTGTTGTGATGTTGCAACTTTGTGGGAAGTGTTCTAGGTTGTTGTGATGTTGCAACTTTTGTGGAAGTGTCTCTTGCTTGCTTGTGGATGTTGCAACTTTGTTGGGAAGGTGTCTTGGTTGCTTGTAAGATGTTTGCACTTGTTAGGGAAGTGTCTCTTGCTTGTTGTGATGTTGCACTCTCTTGTTGGGAAGTGTGTGCTTGCTTGCTAGATGTTGCAACTTGTTGGGGTAAGTGTCTCTTGCTTGCTTGTGATGTTGCACTTGCTGGGGAAGTGTTCTTGCCCCTGTTGCTGGTGATGTTGCACTTGTTGGAAAGTGTGTCCTCTTTGTTGCTTGTGATGTTGCACTTGTTGGGAAGGTGTCTTTATGCCTGTTGTGGGATGTTGCAACATGTTGGGAAAGTGTCTCTGCTTGCTTGTGATGTTGCAATTTGTAGGGAAGTGTCTCTTGCTTTTATGGTTGGATGTTGCTCTTGTTGGTAAAGTGGTTCTCTTGTTAGTTGTGATAAGTTGCACTTGTGGTAAGGTGGTCTTCATGCTGGGTTGTGATGTTGCACTTTGCTTGGAAGTGTCTCTTGCTTGTTGGGTGATGTTGCACCTTGTTGGAAGTGTCTCTTTGCTGCTTGTGATGTTGCACTTGTTGGGAAGTGTCTTCTTGCTGTTGTGGGATGCTTGCCTGCTTGTGGGAAGTGTCTCTGCTTGCTTGTGATGTTGCACTCTGGTTAGGGAAGTGGTTCCTCTTTGCTTGCTTGTGATGTTGCACTTGTTGGGAAGGGGTGTCTCTTAGCTGTTGTGATGTTGCACTTGTTGGGAAGTGTCTCTTGCTGTTGTGGGATGTTGCACTTGTTGGAAGTGTCTCTTGCTGTTGTGATGTTGCACTTGTTGGAAGTGTCTCTTGCTTGCTGTGATGCTTGCACTTCTAGGGAAGTGGTTCCCTGTTGCTGTTGTGATGTTGTACTTGTTGGAAGTGTCCTTGCTGTTGTGATGCTGCCACCTGGTGGGAAGTGTCTCGTTGTGAATGTTGGGGCAATCAGGGTGTGTCCTTGCTGTTGTGATGTTGCACTGTGGGAAGTGTCTTCGTTTTTAAGGAATGGCTTGTAATTTAGGAAGCGTCTCAAAGCTGGTTGTGATGCTTGCACTAGGTTGGGAAGTAAGTTCTTCTGCTGTTGTGAATGTTGCACCTTTGTGGGAAGTGTCTCTTGCTGCGGATGTTGCACATGTTGGAAGTGCTGGTTCTTCTTGCTTGTTGTGGATGTTGCTCTTGTTGGAAGTGTTTTGCCTTGTTGTGGATGCTGCAATTTCCAGGGAAGTGTTCTCTTGTTGCTGTACTGTTGCACCTTGGGAAGTGTTCTTTGGCTTGTTGTGGATGTTTGCACCTTGTTAGGAAGTGTCTGCCAGTTGCTGATTGCTGTACTGGGAAGGTCTGGTTAAGCGTGGATGTTGCACTTTGGGAAGTGTCCTTCAGTTGTTGTGGATGCTGTACTTGTGTGAAGTGTTCCTTGCTTGCTGTTGGCTGTTGAAATTTTGTTGAAGTGTCTCTTGCTTGCTTGTGATGCTTGGTACCTGTTGGTGTGTCTCTTTGCTGGCTTTCGTGATGTTGGGTAATTTGTTGGAAGTATCTTCTGGTTGGTTGTGAATGTTGCACCCTTGGTTGGAAGCATTCTTGCTGTTGTGGATGTTGCACCTTCTGTTGAAGTGTTCTTTTTTGCTACAGGATTGCTGGTACTTGTGGAAGTGGGTCTTCTGCTGTTGTGATGGTTAAATTTTTGGAAGTGTCTTTGGTTGTTGTGATGTTGCACTGGTGGGAAAGTGTCTCTTGCTGTTGTGGATGTTGCACTTGTGGGAAGTGTCTCTTGTTGTTGTGATGTTGCACTTGCTGGGAAGTGTCTCTTGCTGTTGTGGATGTTGCACTGTGGGAAGTGTTCTCTGTTGTTGTGGAGGCTGCACTTCTGGGAAGTGTCTCTGGTTGTTGTGATGTTGCAATTTGGTAAGGAAGTGTCTCTTGCTGCTTGTGATGTTGCACTTGAAATGGTAATCTAAGTTGTTGTGATTGTTGCACTCTAGGGAAGTGTTCTCTTTGCTGCCTTGTGGAATGCTGTAATGTTGGGAAGTGTCTATTGTTGTGATGTTGCACTTGGTGGGAAGTGTCCTCTTTGTTGCTTGTGGATGTTGCTGTAACTTGTGGGAAGTGTCTCTGCTTGCTGTGGATGTTGTACCTAGGAAGTGTCTTCATGGCTGTTGTGGAATGTTAAAATTTGTTGGAAGTGTCCTCTTGCTGTTGTGATGTTGCACTCCTGTGGGAAGTGTTCTGCTTGGTTGCACATTGTCGTCACATCTTAATGTTGATGTTGCACTTGTGGGAAGTGTCTCTGCTGTTGTATGGTTATGTTGGAAGTGTTCTCTTGGTTGTGATGTTGTACTTGTTGGGAAGTGTCTCTTGGGTTGCTGTTGATGCTGCATTTGTGGGAAGTGGTTCTTGTTGGGTTGTGAATGTTGTACTTGTTGGAAGTGTTCTTGGTTGCTTGTGATGTTGCAACTTTGCTGGGAAGTGTCTCTGCTTGTTGTGATGTTGCACTTGTTGGAAGTGTTCCCTTGCTGTTGTGATGCTTGTACTTTAAGTGGGAAGTGTCTCTTGGTTGCCTGTTGATGTTGTACTCTATAAAGTTGTTCTTGTTGCCAAGGATGTTGGGGCACTTGTTGGAAGTGTCTTCTGTTGTTGTGATGTTGCATTTGTGGGAAGTGCCCTTGGTTAAGGGCGTGGAATGTTGCCACTTGTTAAAGTGTGTCTCGGTTGTTGATTGTTGCACTTCTTGAAATTGTGTCTTGCTTGGGTTGTGAAGGTTGCCACTCAGGGAAGTTGTCTCTGGGTTGTTGTGATGCTTGTACTTGTGGGAAGTGTCTCTTGCTGGGGTTGTGATGTTGCACTTATGGGAAGTGTCTCTGTTGTTGTGGAATGTTGTACTTGTTGGGAAGTGTCTCTGCTTGCTTGTGATGTTGCAACTTGGTGGAAGTGTCTCTGTTTGCTTGTGATGCTTGCAATTTGTTGGAAGTGTCTCTTATTGCTTCGGGTGGAATGTTGCCACTCTTGGTTGGGAAGTTGTCTCTGCTGCTTGCGGATGTTGCACTTGTGGGAAGTTGTCCTTTGTTGCTGTTGATGTTGCACTCGATTGAAGTGCCCTGCTGTTGGGTGAATGTTGTACCTTAGGAAGTGTCTTCTGTTGCTTGTGGATGTTGTACTTGTAGGGAAGTGTCTCTTGCTTGTTGTGATGCTTGTAACTTTGTGGGGAAGTGTCTCTGCTTGTTGTGGATGTTGCACTTGTTGGGAAGTGTCTCTTGCTTGTTGTGATGTTGCACTTGTGGGAAGTGTTCTTATTGTTGTTGATGTTGCACTTGTGGGGTTGTGCCTCTTGCTGTTGTGATGTTGCACTTGTTGGGAAGTGTTCTTGGTTTGTTGTTGATGTTGCACTTGTGGGAAGTGCCTCCCTTGGTTGTTGTGGATGTTGCACTTGTGGGAAGTGTCCCTCTGGTTGCTTGTGGATGTTGCAATTTGTTAGGGAAGTGTCTCTTGGTTGTTCGTGATGTTGCACTTCAGGAAGTGGTCTCTGGTTGTTGTGGATGTTGCAATTTGTGGGAAGTGTTCTGTTATTGTGGATGTTGCACTTGCTGGGAAGTGTCTCTGCTTGTTGTGATGTTGCACTTGAGGGAAGTGTCTCTTGCTGTTGTGGGAATGGTTGCACTTGTGGGAAATCTCTGCTGTTGTGGATGTTGCAACTTTGTTGGAAGTGTCTCTTGCTGTTGTGATGTTGTAACTTTGTGAGAAAGTGTCTCTTGCTGCTTGTGATGCTGTACTTGTGGGAAGTGTCTCTTGCTTGCTTGTGGATGTTGCACTTGTTGGAAGTGTCTCTGTTGCTGTTGTGATGTTGCAACTTGTTGGGCAAGTGTCTCTTGCTGTTGTGATGTTGTATTGTGGGAGGTCTCTTGCTGTTGTGATGTTGCACTTCTGTGGGAAGTGTCTCTTGGTTGTTGTGATGGTTGCAGTTAATTTGGTGGGAAGTGTCTCTTGCTGTTGTGATGTTGCACTTGTGGGAAATTCTCTTGCTGTTGTGGATACACAGCACTTGTGGGAAGTGTTCCTTGCTGTTGTGATGTTGCACATTGTGGGAAGTGTCTCTTGCTGCTTGTGATGCTTGCACTTGTGGGAAGTGTCTTCTGTTGTTTGTGATGTTGCTTCTTTGGGGGAAGTGTGTCTTGCTGTTGTTGTGATGTTGTACTTGTGGAAGTGTCTCCTTGTTGTTGTGATGTTGCAATTTGTTGGAAGTGTCTCTTCTTGTTGTTGTTGATGTTGCACCTTGTTGGAAGTGTCTCTTGTTGTTGTGATGCTTGCAACTTTGTTGGGAAGTGGCCTGCTGTTGGTTGATTGTTGCAATGTTGGAAGTGTCTCTTGCTGTTGTGATGCTGGTACTTGTGGGAAGTGTCTCTTGCTATTGTGATGTTGCACTTTGTTGGTTGTCTCTTGCTGGGTTGTGAATGCTGTACCCTCAGGGAAAGTTGTCTCTGCTAAGTTGTGATGCTGCAATTTGTTGGGAAGTGGTTCTGCTGTTGTGATGTTGCACTTGTGGAAGTGACCCTTGCTTTTTGTGATGTTGCACTTGTGGGGAAGTGTCTCTGCATGTGATGTTGCACTAATGGGAAGTGTCTCTTGCTGTTGTGAAGTTGCACTTGTGGGAAGTGTCTCTTGCTATTGTGATGCTTAGTACTTGTGGGAGGTGTCTCTTGCTGTTGTGATGTTGCACTTGTTTTAGGAAGTGTCTCTTGCTGTTGTGATGCTGTTGCACTTGTTGGGAAGTGTCTGCTGTTGTGATTGTTGCACTTGTTGGGAAGTGTCTCTTGCTGTTGTGATACTTGCATTGGAATTGTCTCTTGCTGTTGTGATGTTGCACTTGTTGGAAGTGTCTCTTGCTGATTGTAGCTGCTTGTACTTGTAGGGAAGTGTCTCTTGCTGTTGTGATGCTTGCACTTGTTGGAACTTGTCTTGCTTGCTGTGATGTTGCACTTGTTGGAAGATGTCTCTTGCTGTTGTGATGTTGCACTTTTGGTGGGAAGTGTCTCCCCCTTGCTGTTGTGATGTACGCCCTGGAACTATCTTCTTGCTGGGTTGTGAATGTTACACTTATTGGAAGTGTCTCTTGCTGTTGTGATGTTGTGCACTTGGTTGGAAGTGTCTGCTTGTTATTTTGTGATGCTGTACTTGTAGGAGTGTCTCTTGCTGTTGTGATGCTTGTACTTGTTGGGAAGTGTCTGCTTGTTGTGATGTTGAACATGTGGGAAGTGTCTCTTGCTTTTGTGATGCTGTACTTGTGGGAAGTGTCTCTTGCTGTTGTGATGTTGTACTTGTGGGAAGTGTCCCTTGCTCTTGTTGTGATGTTGCACTTGTGGGGAAGTGTCTCCTTGCTGTTGGTGATGTTGCACTTTTTGGTGGGGAAGTATCTCTTCCTGCTGTTGTGATTGTTGCACTATTGTTGGCAAGTGTCTTATTGCTTGTTGTGATGTTGCACTTGTGGGAATGGTGCCTCTTGCTGTTGTGATTGATTGCACTTGTTGGGAAGTGTCCTCTTGCTTGTTCCCAATGATGTTGCACTTGTGGGAAGTGTCCTCTTTGCTGTTTGTGATGTTGGACCTTGTGGGTAAGTGTCCTTACTTGCCTGTTGTGATGTTTGCACTTGTTGGGAGGTGTCTCTTTCTGTTGATGCTTGGACTTGTGGGTACCTCTTGCTGTTGTGATTGTTGCACTTGTGGGAAGTGTCTTGTTTCTGTTGTGATGTTGTTGCACTTGTAGGAAAGTGTCTTACTTGCTTGTTGATGATGTTACTTGGCACTTGGTGGGAAGTGTCTCTTGTTGTTATGATGCTGTACTTGTGGGAAGTGTCTCTTGCTTGTTGTGATGTTGCACTTGTGGGAAGTGTCTCTGCTGTTGTGATGTTGTACTTGTGGGAAGTGGGTTCTGGTTGCTGTTGGTGATGTTGCACTTGTGGGAAGTGTCTCATGCTGTTGTGATGCTTTCTGCAACTTTGTTGGAAGTGTCTCTTGGTTGTTGTGGATGTTGTAACTTGATGGGAAGTGTCTCTTTGCTTGTTGGGTGATGTTGCACTTTGTGGGAAGTGTTCTCTTGCTTGTTGTGATTTTGCACTTGTGGGAAGTGTCTCTTGTTGCTTGTGATGTTGCACTTTGTGGGAAGTGTCTCTGCCTGTTGTGATGTTGCACCTTGTGGGAAGTGTCTCTTGCTGCTTGTGATGTTGTACTTCTGGGGGTGGAAGGTTGTCTGCTGTTGTGCGTTGTTGCACTTGTGGGAAGTGCTTCTGTAGTTGTGATGCTTGCACTTGTTGGAAAGTGTCTCTTGGCCTGTTGTGATGTTGTAACTTGTGGGAAGTGTCTCTTGCTGCTTGTGATACTGTACTTCTGTGGAAGTGTCTCTTTGCTGATGTGGGATGCTTGCAACCTGTTGGAAGTGTTTTTCTGTTGTTGTGATGTTGCACTTGGTGGGAAGTGTTCTCTAGCTGTTGTGATTTTGCACTTCTGGGGTGGAGGTGTCTCTTGCTGGTTGTAGATGTTGCACTTGCTTGGCGTGTCTCTTGCTGTTGTGGGATGTTGCACTTGTTGGAAGTGTCTCTTGCTTGTTGTGGGATGTTGCACTTTGTTGTTAAGTGTCTTTTTGCTTGTTGTGATGTTGCACTTGTTGGAAGTGTCTTCTTGCTGTTGTGGATGCTGTACTTGTGGGAAGTGTTCCTTCTTGCTTGTTGTGGATGTTGCACCTTGTTGGAAGTATGTCTCTTGTTGCTGTGGGATGTTGCACTTTGTTGAAGTGTCTGCTGTTGTTGTGGATTGCACTTCTGTGGGAAGTGTTCTTGCTTGCTTGTAGATGTTGCAATTTGTTGGAAGTGTCTCTTGCTGTTGTGATGTTGCAAGTAATTTGGTTGGAAGTGTCTCTTGCTTGTTGTGATGTTGCACTTGTGGGAAGTGGTCTCTTGCTGTTGTGGGGATGCTGGTAACTGCTGGGTGGAAGTGTCTCTTGCTTGTTATTGTGGATGTTGTTCTGGTGGGAAGTAGTCCCTTCTTGGTTGCTTGTGATGTTGCACTTGTGGGAAGTGGTCTCTAGCTTGTTGTGATGTTGCACTTGTGGGAAGTGTCTCTTGCTGTTGTGATGTTGCAACTTTGTTGGAAGTGTTCTCTTGTTGTTGCTGTTGTTGCACTTGTGGGAAGTTGTCTCTTGGTTGTTGTGGATGTTGCACTTGTGGGAAGTGTTCCTCTTGGTTCGTTGTGATGTTGCACTTTGTGGAAGTGTCTTCTTGCTGTTGGATGTTAGTAACTTTGTGGGAAGTGTTCTTGCGTTTTTGTGGATGCTGCTCTGTGGGGAAGTGTCTCTGCTGTTGTGATGTTGCACCTAGTGGGAAGTGTCTCTGCTGTTGTGAAGGTTGCAACTTTGTTGAAGTGGTTCTTGCTATTGTGATGTTGCAACTTTGTTGGAAGTGTCTCTGCTTGCTTGTGATGTTGCAACTTTGTTGGAAGTGTCTCTGGTTGTTGTGATGTTGCACTAGTTGGAAGTGTCTTTGCTTCTTGTGATGTTGCAACTTTGCTTGGAAGTGTCTTGGTTGCTGTTGGTGACGCTGTACTTGTGGGAAGTGTCTCTGTTGCTTGTGATGTTGCACTTGTTGGAAGTGTCCTCGGCGTTGCTTGTGATGCTGTACTTGTGGAAGTGTCTTGCTGGTTGTTGTGATGCTGCACTTGTTGGAAGTGTCTCTTGCTTGCTTGTGGATGTTGCACTTTGTTGGAAGTTGTCTCTTGCTTGCTTGTGGATGTTGTAACTTTGTGGGAAGTGTCTTCTGGTTGTTGTGATGTTGCACTTGTGGGAAGTGTCTCTAGCTGTTGTGATTTTGCACTTGTGGGAGGTGTCTCTTGCTTAAGTGGGATGTTGCAACTTTGTTGGAAGTGTCTCTGGTTGTTGTGGGATGTTGCAACTTTGTTGGAAGTGTTCTTTGCTGTTAGTAGGATGTTGCAACTTTGGTGGGGAAGTGTCTCTTGCTTGTTGTGATGTTGCAACTTTATGGAAGTGTCTCTGCTTTTGTGATGTTGGCACTTGTGGGGAAGTGTCTGCTGTTGTGATGTTGCAACTTTGTGGGAAGTGTCTCTTGTTGTTGGTGATGTTGCACTTGTGGGAAGTGGCTTCTAACTGCTTGTGATGTTGTGCACTTGTGGGAAGTGTCTCTTGCTTGTTGTAATGTTGCAGTTCTTGTGGGAAGTGTCTTCTGCTTGTTGTGATGTTGCACTTCTGTTGGAAGTGTCTCTTGGCTTGCTTGTGATGCTGTACTTGTGGGAAGTGTCTCTTGCTGTTGTGATGTTGCACTTGTTGGAAGTGTCTCTTGGTTGTTGTGATGCTGTACTTGGTGGGAAGTGTTCTTTTTGGTTGTTGTGGATGTTGCACTTGTTGGAAGTGTCTCTTGCTTGCTGTGATGCTGCAACTCCTGTTGGAAGTGTCTCTTTGCTTGTTGTCATGTTGCACCTCCGGGAAGCGTCCTCATGCAGTTGGTGGATGCTTGCAACTTTGGTGGGAAGTGTCTCTGCTTGATGTGATGTTGCAACTTGTTGAAGTGTTCTTGTTATTGTTGTGATGTTGCAACTTTGTGGGAAGTGTCTCTAGCTGGGTTGTGATTTTGCAACTTTGTGGGAGGGAGGGTCTCTTGCTGTTGTGATGTTGCACTTGTGGGAAGTGTCTCATGCCTGGTTGTGATGTTGTACTTGTTGGAAATGTCTCTTGTTGTTGTGATGTTGCACTTGTGGGAAGTGTCTCTTGGTTGTTGTGATGTTGCAACTTTGTGGGAAGTGTCTCTTGCTGTTGTGATATTGCACTTCTGTGGAAGGGTGTCTCTTGGGCTTGCTTGTGATGCTTGCTGCAACTCTGTGGGAAGTGTCTCTTGGCTGTTGTGGATGTTGCACTTGGTGGGGAAGTGTCTCTGCTGCTTGTGATGTTGTACAAATTGGTGGGAAGTGTTCTTCTTGCTGTTGTGATGTTGCAACCCTGTGGGAAGTGTCTCTTGCTGCTTGTGATGTTGTAATTCTTGTTGGAAGTGTCTTGGTTGCTGGTGATGTTGTACTTGTGGGAAGTGTCTCTTGCTGTTGTTAGATGCTGCACTTGGTGGGAAAGTGTCTCTTGCTTGATGTGGATGTTGCAACTTTGTTGGAAGTGTCTCTTGCTTGTTGTGATGTTGGTAACTTTGTGGGAAGTGTCTCTAGCTGTTGTGATTTTGCACCTTGTGGAGGGGTGTCTCTGGCTTGCTTGTGGATGCTTGCACTTGTTATGGAAGTGTCTCTTTTGCTGTTGTGATGTTGCACTTGTTGGAAGTGGTTCTGCTGTTGTGATGTTGCACTTGTGGGAAGTGTCCTCGTTGCTGTTGTGATGTTGCAACTTTGTGGGAAGTAGTTCTGCTTGCTTGTGATGTTGCACTTGTGGGAAGTGTCTTTTGGTTGTTGTGGATGTTGCACTTCTAGGGAAGTGTCTCTTGCTGTTGTGATGTTGCACTTGTGGGAAGTGTCTCTAACTGTTGTGATGTTGCACTTGTGGAAGGGTGTCCTTGCTGTTGTGGAATGTTGCAATGTGGGAAGTGTCTCTGTTGTTGTGATGTTGTTAACGGTTGGAAGTGTCTTCTTGCTTGGTTGTGGAATGCATGTGGGAAGTATCTCTTGCTTGTTGTTGATGTTGCAACTTTGTTGGGAAGTGTCTCTTGGTTGCTTGTGATGTTGCCAGGAAGTGTCTTCTGTTGGGTTGTGGATGTTGCACTTGTTAGCTGTCCTGCCGCTTGTGATGTTGTCAATCTTGGTTGGGAAGTGTCCTCTGGTTGCTGTTCATGTTGGGTAATGTTGGGAAGGTCCTTACGCAGTTAGTGGGAATAAAGCGTAATTTGTTGGAAGTGTCTTGTTGTTGCGGATGTTGCATCAGGGGAAGGTTCTTGTTGTTGTGATGCTGTAATTTGCGGGAAGTGTCTTTGCTGTTGTGATGTTGCAAATTTGTGGAAGTGTCTCTTGCTGTTGTGATGTTGTACTTGTGGCAAGTGTTCTTGTTGCTGCGGATGTTGCACTTGTGGGAAGGTCTCTTGCTGTTGTGATGTTGTAACTTGTTGGAAGTGTTCTTGCCGTTGTGGATGTTGTAATTTGTAGGAAGCCTGCTTTGTTCCGATGCTGAACTAGGGAAGTGTCTCTGCTGTTGCAGGGATGTTGCAATTTGTTGGAAGTGTCTCGTGCTGCAGGATGTTGCCTTTGTGGAAGTGTCTCTAGCTGTTGTGATGTGCTGCACTTGTGGAAGTGTCTCTGCTGCTGTGATGTTGCACTTGTTGAAGTGTCTCTGTTGTTGTGATGTTGCAATCAGGGGGCGTGTCTCAGTTGTTGTGGATGTTGCACTTGTGGGAAGTGTCTCTGTGCTGTTGTGATGTTGCACCTAGGGAAGTTCTCCTGCTGTTGTGGATGTTGCACTTGTGGGAAGTGTCTCTTTGCTGTTGTATGTTACACTTTGTGGGAAGTGTCTCTTTGCTGTTGTGATGTTGCACTTGTTGGAAGAGTCTCTATTGTTGTGGATGTTGCAACTTTGTTGGAAGTGTCCTGCTGGTTGGTTGATGTTGCACTTGGTTGGGAAGTGTCTCTGCTGTTGTGATGTTTGCACTTGTGGGAAGTGTCTCTGCTGTCAGGATGCTTCACTTGTTGGAAGTGTCTCTTGCTGTTGTGATGTTGCACTTGTTGGAAGTATCTCTTGCTGTTGTGATGTTGCACTTGTTTTGGAAGTATCTCTTGGTTGCTGTGGATGTTAACTTGTTGGAAGTGTGTGTCTCTGCTGTTGTGATGCTGTACTTGTGGGAAGTGTCTCTTATTGTTGTGATGTTGCACTTGTTGGAAGTGTCTTTTGCTGTTGTGATGTTGCACTTGTGGAAAGTGTATCTTGGTTGTTGTGATGTTGCAATTTGTGGAAGTGTCTCTTGTTGTTGTGATGTTGCAATTTGCTGGAGTGTCTCTTGCTGTTGTGATGTTGCAATTTGTGGAAGCTGTCCTTGCTGTTGTGATGCTGCACTCTGGGAAGCGTCTCTGTTGCCAGGATGTTGCAATTTGCAGGAAGTGTTCTGGTTGCTGTGATGCTGCACTGCTGGAAGTGTCTCTTGTTGTTGGTGGATGTTGCACTTGTGGGAAGTATTTCCTTGCTCTGTGGATGTTGTACTTGTGGAAGTAAGCTCTGCTGTTGTGATGTTGCACGGAAGTGTCTCTGTTGCTGTGATGTTGCACTTGTTGGAAGTGTCTCTGTTGTTGGATGTTGCACTTGTGGAAGTGCCTTGCTCTTGTGATGTTGCACTTGTGGAAGTGCTCTGTTGTTGTGATGTTGCACTTGTGGGAAGTGTCTCTTGCTGTTGTGATGTTGCAATTGTTAGAAGTGTCTCTTGCTGTTGTAATGTTGCACTTGTTGGAAGTGTCTCTTGCTGTTGTGATGTTGCACTCTAGGGGTAGTGTCTCCTGGGTTGCTGTGATGTTGCAATTTGTGGAAGTGTCTCTGGTTGCTGTGATGTTGTGCAATTTGTGGAAGTGTCTCTGCTGTTGTGATGCTGTACTTTGGGAAGTGTCTTTTGGTTGCTGTGATGTTGCACTGGTTGGAAGTGTCTCTTGCTGTTGTGTTGTAATTTAGGGAAGTGTCTCTGCTGCTGTGGAGGTTGTAACTTGTTGGAAGTGTCTCATGTTGTGGATGTTGCACTCTGTGGGAAGTGTCTCTTGGTTGCTGTGATGTTGCACTTGTGGAAGTGGTTCTGCTGTTGTGATGCTGCACTAGTGGGCGGTTCTTGCTGTTGTGATGTTTTACTTGTGGGAAGTGTCTCTTGCTGCTGTGATGTTGTACTTGTGGAAGTGTCTCTTGTTATTGATGTTGCACTTGTTGAAGTGTCTCTTGTTGTTGTGATGTTGTACTTGTGGGGGTGTCTTGTTGTTGTGATGTTGCAATTTGTTGAAGTATTCTTTATTGTTGTGATGTTGAAATTTGTTGAAGTGCATTTTGGTTGTTGTGATGTTGCACCTGTTGGAAGTGTCTTAAGGTTGTGATGCTGTACTTGTGGGAAGTGTCCCTTGCTGTTGTGATGTTGCAATTTGTTGGAAGTGTATTTTGCTGTTAGGATGTTGCACCTCTGTGGAAAGTGTCTCTTGCTGTTGTGATGTTGCACTTGTGGGAAGTGTCTCTAGTTGGTTGTGATGTTGCACTTGTTGGAAGTGTCTCTTGCTGTTGTGATGTTGCACTCTGTGAGAAGTAGTCTCTGCTGTTGTGGATGTTGCACTCTGGGAAGTGTCTCTTGCTGTTGTGGATGTTGCACTTGTTGGAAGTGTCTCTTGCTGCTGTGATGTTGCAATTTGTTGAAGTGTTCTTGCTGTTGTGATGCTGTACTTGTGGGAAGTGTCTCTCGTTGTTGTGGATAAGTTACTGTTGGAAGTGTCCTTATTGCTGTGATGCTCTACTTGTTTGGAAGTGTCTCTTGGTTGTTATGATGCTCTCACTTGTTTGAAGTGGTTCCTCTTATTATTAGATGTTAAAATCGTTGGAAGTGTCTCTTGTTGCTGTGGAGGTTAACTTGTTGGAAGTGTCTCTTATTGTTGTGGATGTTGCACTTGTGGGAAGTGTCTCTGCTGTTGTGATGTTGCACTTGTTGGAAGTGTTCTTGTTGTTGTGATGTTGCACTTGTTGGAAGGTGTGTCTCATTGCTGTGATGTTGCAATTTGTGGGAAGTGTCTCTTTGCTGTTGTGATGCCTCACTTTGTAAGTGTCCTTTGGTTGTTGTGATGTTGCACCTCTATTGGAAGTAGTTCCTTATTGCTGTGATGTTGCAATTTGTGGGAAGGTCTCTTGCTGTTGTGGATGTTGTACTTTGGAAGTGTCTCTTGTTGTTGTGATGTTAATTTGTGGGGAAGTGGGTTCTGCTGCTGCTGTGATGTTGTACTCTAGGAAGTGTCTCTTGCTGTAGTGATGTTGCACTTGAGGGAAGTGTCTCTGCTGCTGTGATGTTGCACTTGTTGTTATCCTCAAGGTTGGATGCTGTAATTTGTGGGAAGTGTGTCTCTTATTGCTGTGATGTTGCACGGTTGAAAGTGTCTCTGCTGCTGTGGATGCTCACTTGTCGGAAGTGTCTCTGCTGTTGTGATGCTCACTGTTTGGAAGTGTCTCTGTTGTTGTGGATGTTGCACTTCTGAAGTGTTCTGCTGCTGTGATGTTGCAATTTGTTGGAAGTGTCTCTTTGCTGTTGTGGATGTTGCACTTGTGGAAGTGTCTTTGCTGTTGTGGATGTTGCACTTGTTGGAAGCGTTCCTACTGTTGTGGATGTTGCACTCTGTTGAAGTGTGTCTTGTTGTTGTGGATTTTGCACTCTGTGGAAGTGTCTTCTTGCTGTTGTGATGTTTCCACTGGGAAGTGGTTCTCTGTTGTTGTGGGATGTTGCACTTGTTGGAAGTGTCTTTGCTGTTGTGGATAAAGCTGCACTTAAAGTGTCTCTGCTGTTGTGATGCTGTACTTGTGGAAGTGTCTCTTGTTGTTGCGGGATGTTGCACTTGTGGAAGTGTCTCTGGTTGTTGGTGAGTTGCAATTTCAGGGAAGTGCGTCTCTCTTGCTGCTGTGGATGTTGAATTTGTGGGAAGTGTTCTGGTTGCTGTGATGTTGCACTTTGTTGGAAGCGTCTCGTTGTTGTGATGCTTGCTCTTGTGGGTAAAGCGCCTTGCTCTTGTTGATTGCTGCACCCTGTTGGAATTGGCTCTCATGCCAGTAGATGTTGCACCTGTGGGCCCGTTGTCCTCTTCCAGCTGTGATGTTGCACCTTGTGGGAAGTGCCTCTGCTTGGTTGTGGATTGTTGGGGACCTGCTTGGGCGTATCTCACAGGATGTTGGCACCCTGGCCTGTGGAAGGGTCTCGGTTGCTAGGATGTTGCACCCTGTGGAAGGGTAATCCTTGCTGTTGTGATGTTGCATCTTAGGGAAGTTGTCCTTGTTGTTATGTTGCACTTGTTGGAAGTGCTTCTGCTTGTTGGTGGATGTTGCAACTTTGTTGGAAAGTGTTCCTTGGTTTGCCGTTGTAGATAGTTGCACTTAGTTGGAAGTGTCTCTTTGCCTGGTTGTGATGTTGTAACTTGTGCTTATCTTCTTATTGTCGGGGTGAATGTTGCACCTGGGAAGTGTCCCTCTTGGTTGTTGTGATGTTGTTACTTGTTGAAAGTGTCTCTTGCTGCTTGTGATGTTGCAACTTTGTTCGGAAGTGTCTCTATTATTGTTGGATTACAAAACACCTAGCGCTGTTGTTGTTGAATACAACTTGTTAGGAAGTAGTTCTTGCTTGTTGTGGATGCTTGTAATTTTGGGAAGGCCTTGTTGGGCCGATGTTGCAACTTGTTGGAAGTTGTCTCTTGTTGTGATGTTGCACTTCTGGAAGTGTCCCTCTGGTTGTTGGTACGTTGCACTTGTGGGAAGCGTCTCTGCTGTTGTGATGTTGCCTTTGTGGGAAAAGTGTCTTCTTATTGTTGTGATG
>NW_027199388.1:0-32795 GCF_038502225.1 Cherax quadricarinatus | reverse complement strand
AAGGAGATATGAGGGTTGAAGATAAACACACTTGTTGGATGGTAACACTATATATTGTCAGACTGTGAGAAAGGGAGCCCAGCCTGCCGTGTTTGCCTGGTAGACTATGCGTGGACTGAGAGCGAGGTAGCGCGTCCCACTCACTCATGCTGCATCCCGTGACGTCATACAGTCACTAGGCCTAGTAAGGGATCATATATATAAAACATATGGATGGTACTATGATACTCAGATAAGCTATACAACGCATGTAAGGGGGATCACCAACTATGCTGACAGCTCGGTCATGTTATGTATGTTGTCTCGACATACACTACTATGCTATAGGCTGAACAGGCAGGTGGTTCTGTGCTGATTCTATACAATAACAAAGACATATGTAACTTAGAACTAATGGATGGTATCATAATGGATGTTAACATAATGAGTTTTAACGTAATGAGTTTTAACGTAATGCATTACAAATTATAAGAACAAATCATGGTATAATATAGGATGGAATTGATCAATTGATCTGTATTCATGCACTCTACGGATTCTGAGGAAGAATAAATATATATACAAGGTGAAATTAACAGCAAAGCAAATCTGGTGCACACAGATCAGTACTGTCAAATTCTCAGAATACGGAGGGAACGTGAACACAAAAAAAAAAAAAAATCTGAAAAAACTGATCAGTTAATAACAAAACACACAGTTGACAATTTCATTCATCTCAGACATCTAATTATACAGACTATATATATTTAAACCCAATTCTGCGAGGGTGAGGTTTTCATATGCAGAATGGATATCATCTCTGGGAGGATCGAATTCCTCTGCAATGGCTAACACATGCCTTGACTGAGGGAGATCTGAACGAGTATCTACAAAAGATACTTGTGGGTTTCTCATTACTTGTCGAGTACGCAAAGAGTAACGACATTCAGGTTGATTATCTGACTGAGTATTTGAGGTAGAGGGTACAGAGTCAAGAGGATTTTCAGCATCTGTCACATTAGTCTGGGTAGCAATATCATCAACATCGCATACTAATTTCATATGATCTAAATGCGATTCTTTGTACTTACCAGTACTAATTTCTCTAACCTTATACTTATTGCCAGAGATATGTTCAACAACTCGATAAGGTCCGACAAACTTTTGATCGAGCTTAGGCATTGCAGATGTTTTGTTGAAATTTGTCAGCATTACTCTCGAACCTACTTTAACTTTTGATGGCTTAGCACGGCTATTAGTTACTCTAGTAAATTCTGCTGTTGATTTATGAAGTGTTTCACGGATTCTTCTAAAAACACTCTGAGCTATGCTGGTACGAGTTGCTATGAAATCATCAGGGTTGTAATTGGGTTTCGGAGTGGAATATAACAACTCATAGGGTAAACGCTTGTCTACACCATACAATGCATAATGTGGAGTATCACCTATGGAAGCATTGTAAGCAGAATTTATGGCACATTGAACATCTGGTATAACTTCATCCCAAGTTTCACTATTGGGGTTGATAGTGGCTCTCAAGACATCAAGTACTTTCTTATTGGTTCGTTCAGCTAACCCATTGCTGGCAGGATGATGAGGAACAATGGTGGATTTAGAGATCTTGTACAAGGTACACAAATTTTCAAGAATCTCATTACAGAATTCACCTCCATTATCTGTTACTAAGGACTTAGGGGTGGTATGCCTGCAGATAATGCGTTCTTTAAACGCTTTAGCTACTGTCTCAGCAGTCTTATCTGCAATAGGAACTAACTCACAATATCTGGTGAAATGGTCTACCATAACACAGATGTTTGTTGCCTTGGAGGGAACATTTAAAACTGGTTAACAAATCAAGGGCAACTCTTTCCCACGGTTCGCTAGTGGTTGGGTACACCTGGATTGGATTAGGACAATTGACATTTCCTTTATGCTGCATACAAACACTACATTTCTTAACATACTCTGAAATGTCAATTGCCATACATGGCCAAAAGTACTTCATTCTGGCTTGTTTCACAGAACGATCCATACCAGGGTGTGCAACACCTGGCGCATCGTGAACTAGCTGTAGAGCTACATTCACTAGTGACTGTGGAATTACTAACTGGTATACTCTTCTGCTTGGAGTACCCAACTCGGCTGTTCGATACAGTAATTCTTGACTCATTACAAAGTCACTAATGGGTGCTGTTGGCTTCACAGTCAGAATAAGATCTTCCTGGAGCAGGAATCGAATCACACCAGATCACATGGGATCTGTTCTTTAGGCATTCTTTACATCCTCAACAGTAAATGGAGGATCTGCGGTTACTATACTAACGTGTCGCGATAAAGTATCTGCGACTACGTTTGACTTGCCAGGTAAATGTTCAAAAGTGGGATTGAACTCTTGGATAGTCAAGGTCCATCTGGCTAACCTTCCAGTAGGTTGTTTGTTCTGGAATAAAGGTATCAGTGGTGCATGGTCTGTCAAGACATGAACAGGGTACTGGTAAATAATGTCTCGGAAGTGCTTTAAAGACCATACTATTGCTAAAGCTTCTTGCTCCGTTACTGTATAATTACGTTCAGCCTTCGTAAGGACTCTACTAGCAAATGCAACTGCGTTGTACTTGCCATCAGTCTTCTGAGCTAGTACGGCACCTATGCCAATTGAACTAGCATCAGTTGTCAGATAGAAGGGCTTAGAAAAATCTGGGAATTTCAAAATGGGAGCGGACGTTAGCTTTTCTTTTAGTGTCTGGAATGCTCTTTCTTGACGGAAGGTCCAAACGAAAGGAGCATCTTTCTTAAGCAATTCAGTTAGAGGAGCTGCTATTGAAGAAAAATTAGCAATGAAAGATCTGTAGAAACCTGCTAGACCCACAAAGGATCTTACAGCATCAGCAGTTTTGGGGGATGGAAAATTTAGTACTGCCGTTACTTTACTTTGATCAGTCGTAACCCCTCTAGGAGTGACTACGTGACCAAGAAACTTAATTTCTGATCTGAAAAATTGACATTTAGACAGTTTGATCTTTAAATTGGCTTCTTCAAGCTTACCAAGTACTATATCAAGTCTTTTCAGATGTGTATCCACATCTTCGGACATGACGATTACGTCATCTAAGTACACCATAAGTGCTTTACCTATAAGACCTCTAAAGATATTGGTCATGAGTCTAGAGAATGTGATAGGAGAGGATCGTAATCCAAAAGCCATTCGAAGGAAGTGATAATGACCTGTGGGAGTGGAGAATGCAGTTAACTCTTGGCTGTCCTCGTGAAGAGGGACTTGCCAAAACCCTTGTAACAAGTCCAGGGTCGAGAAGACTTTGTTATCTCCGATGTTGCGTAAAAGATCACCAAGTACAGGAAGTGGGAAGCGATCTGGAATAGTTTTCGCATTTAACTTCCTAAAGTCAATCACCGGGCGCCAAGTACCGTCCTTCTTAGGCACTAGGATCAAGGGCGCATTCCAGGGTGAATTGCTAGGTGCAATAACTCCATCATCGAGCATTTGATTGATCAATTCTTCTGCGACAGCAACTTGGGAATGAGGCATTCTGTACGCAGGTATATAGATAGGTCTAGTACCAGGTTCAAGTGGAATACGATGGGACAATAAGTTCGTTATACCCATCTTCTCACCTGGTAAGGCAATGGCTTTACGACGTTTGTTCAACAGAGTCAACAAACGCTTGACTTCGTCTGGGAAGTCAGTGGGAGCTAAGTCTTTCTCCTCAACTGGTGGAATGGATTGATCCAGTGGAGTGGATGAGGTCTCCCCTGTTGAAATAGCACCGACCCACTGGTCAGGTGGCACGTCATCCTGTACTTGAACAGGGTAAGGATAGTGAACTAGGTCAACGAGATTGGTATTTGCTCTGAGACGAACACTGTGACCCGAAGTGTTAGCAAGGAATAAATGGATCTTACTGTCTCTTACAACATGTAAGGAAGGTTCAACAAATAAACCCTTGACCTTGCAGGAATCACTGTCAACTAGGACGTTATCACCATCTGGAACACTAGGAACAACAACAGACACTCTAGTGAGAGCACTAGCCGCAACAGAGACGTCTTTCTGCAGACGGCATGTGACATCAACAAGAGATGGCATTACTAGTTTCAAGTAATCGTTTTCCGACAAGGCGTCCCCTGTGGAGAAACTACTACTTGGACTAGCAGACATTGCAGGGATAGGCTGAGCACTCAAGGCAGTCTGAGCATCCTCGGACACTTGAGGCAATACACTATCTTGCATGTCTGAAGGTGTAGGTGGAACACAGATGGGAGTGACAGAGTTACTAGTGCCTGACCGCTTGGGTACGCTACTGGAAAATGCATTGGCTTGTAAGGACTTAATCCGTACATCGTACTCTGCGGCAGTATGGCAGATCTCTGATCCAAGTTGGTAACCCCAAAATGGAATGATCAAGTCGTCAATTTGGGCATGCCATCGGTAAGGGTCAAGCACAATACATAAGTCTCTCATAGAAGCAAATCCCAGTAGAAGGTCGCCTGGGAAAGTAATCTGGTCGACAACAAGGAAAGCAGCAGTAAAGTCTCTACCTTGGATAGAAAAGGTGAGGGAAGTCTGACCTCGGACACGCAGAAGGAAACCAGCTACTCCACTAAGGGAGGTTACAGTAGTTGGTTCAATGAGGAGGACACGTCGTAACTGCTTCTCTTTAAACAAACTAGACCTGATGATATTAACTTGCGCACCAGAGTCCATGAACACATGAACGGGAGCATTATGAATAAAAGCTTGTACTAAAGGATCTATCATTTCATTTGGAGTTATGTGCAAACAGAAGGGTGGGTTGTCATCGGAGAAGGCATGTTCCAGTTCATCCCCAAATTCCTCTACGTCAGAGACGTGTGAAGCAACATTAGCAGCGGGATTGCCATTCTCAAGACTGGCTAAGGCTTCATAGGAATTTTGAACTGGGATGGTGTACTCATTATCACCTACTGTCACGAATGGACGAGTAGACTGGGGCACTCGGATTCCCCCGAATTGGAAGAATGAGGCTGGTTCTGGTCATTCTGAGAACCCCGATCTCTATTTCCTCTCCTGGCTCTGAGGTTGGAACGGCCACGGAAAGATCTAGAATACTGGAGGTTATAGAGAGCATTACACTCGGATGTGCCATGACCATGTATTCTGTGATAAGTACAATAAGGCAATTCGGACTGGTACTTATCAGCGTTACAATGCCTGTTAGAGCAACTATCAGGGCAATTTACTGCGATGTGGTCATGGTAACCACAATTATAGCAAGTTCTTTGGCTATGGGTACTGTACATGCTACGAGTGCTGCGGGAATGACAACTCTTAACACTAGCTTTGCACGATGGTCGTGAATGATTTAGATTGGGAGTTTTCGTAGTAGCACAAACAAGAGGAGGTACAGGAGTAGACAAAGTGGTTGACGTAGACTTTCGATAAGGGAAGGTTCCCTCGGGACACAAATTATGCACATGGATAAGAGCTGCAAGTGGTCCCATTGTGGCATTTAGAGGACTGGAATTATACACATACATTGATGTTGGTGGCATTAGCTGTTTAATAACTCCAAATGCTGCTAATTTAGCAAACCCCTCAAGAGCTGGTTTATCATTGTCTTTAAGGTACTTAGAACTTTGACCTGCTTTAACGAATGAGGACATTAGGTTATTTACATGAAGAGCAAACTCATCTAATGATTCTTCTGGCCTTGGAGCTGTACACACTAGTTCTTTAAGAACAACAAAATGATCGGTTTCTCGCACTGGTTCAAGATAGTTACAGATTAACTGCTCATAATCTTGCCACTTGGTTAGATCCTGAAAGTTCTTCATACGAATCAAGTTGAACACATGCGAGGCGGCTGGAGAACGAGCTAGACTCTCCTTCCCGACACTAATTAAGCAACTCTCTGATGGAGGACCATCTACTGAGGCATTTGCTCTAGCACGAACAGCAGTAAACCAGCCTTCTAGGTTGTCTGGGTTACCATTGAACAATGGCATAGCATCATAAGGATCACGACTAAAATTGCGAAAGCTCGAAATCTGAGTGTGTCTATTGTTTGATAAGGAATTACTCGAATTTTGGACTGATGCATTAATTGTTGTACTAGCAGAATATGCTGAGGCATCGCTCGAGAAGACTTGAGACATGTTTGCAAAATGTAAAACAAGAATTTAGAGAAATAAAAGAAAATATAACTGAGGAACACACAACACAGTAAACTTAAATGGGAAGAAATTAACTATTCTGCATAAGTAAATAAAAATTGACAGGTCACACTGTAAGCAAGGAAACTCACACTCACAAAAGAAAATACTCAACTGAATAAGCAACACTTTGAAAATCAAGAGAAATTGTACTTTACTCAAATCTAATTTGCTCAAATTTACGTTAAATTGAATTAATGGCACAGTGAGTTGTCTTTACTCTCAGTGCAATAAGGGAATTCAACAATAAAATGATGAATCAAGCAAAAATGTTAAAATAGACTCAATAAAGCTTGTGCAAAATTAAAACAAACTGGGAAACAATTCACTAAAAATAAAAGAAAATGGCACACGAAGAATAAAATATTATGCACAGAAAAGAGCATATGAAACTGCACTGAAATAAACTGTAGCAATATTGCAAATAACAATTGCTAATCAAAAGTACTGCACAACACTACATAAAATTTCTGCAAGAAAAATTTTAATGGCAACACAAAGTTTACACAAGAATTATTGCAAAATGAGTCAATGTGCAATAATAAAAAAAATTACACACACAAGAAAATACAGTTCACAAGAAAAGAAAATATATCATCAAGGAGTGAACTGAGTGAACACTTTAACTCTTAATTGCAGCTTAAGCAACACTTACTGAACAAACAAAAGAATGATATACTTTAAAAGAAGAACTTAAAAAATTGCACTAAGAGTGAACTTGTTCAATGAAATATAAAAAATAGATGCAAAAACACAGAACAAAAAGTTTGAACACTTACAGTGATGCAGAACACAACACATCAATATAAACACAATACTAGAATATTCTTGCTATGAAACTTGATGTGTGAAAAATTTGGAAAATAATTGTCTTGCTTGAACAAAACAATGGCACTATTGTCTGTGGAGATAAGACAAATTAGACACTGGTTAAATGAAAAGAATTAACACAAGAATGTTCAACACACAGAGAAAAAAATAAAATGGCAAATGAATGAAAACAAAAACAACAAGAATACACAAATGCTGGGAGAAAAAATATAACAGACAACACTGAGTTGTGATGCAGAATACAAGGTAATAAATTACTGAATTACTTCACTGCAATACTGTGAACACAAGGTAATTGTGAAGTTTAACACAAATTCTATACTGCTTATATGTTGCACACAACAAGGAAAAACACTAAGGTACTTACTTCAAGTATAAAAAAAAAAAAAGCACAACACAACAGACATTAAATAATAACACTGAATTAAGAAGAGAAAAAAAATATTGCAAACAGTATATAATAAACACTGAGTCTAATCGAGTCACTGAATGCCACTAAGAAATCACTGGAAACACAAAAAGAAATGTCTCAACACTCGTAAATGTCTCTATGAAAAATATTATCACTGTGGCGACGTTGTGAACTGAAGGTGGGGTGGAGGATGGTGGTGGAGGATGGTTATGTCGTCTCGTGGCTGGCTGTGTTCGCTGCTACTTTCCACATGTGATCGAAGAATTTGTGCTTAAATCGACGATGGACCCACACACAGGAGGCTTTTTATGATGGCGCTACTGATGAAAAAACACACTCTGGCTCTTGACCCCCTATGTGGTCCTTAAAAATATGGTGCTAGAAGCCACAATAAGGGTACAAAACAGTGGTAGTGGTTGGGTGAGTGGGTGAGGCAGGACGGTGAGGCATCGCGTGGTGACACAACTGCATGGTGAACTGGGCCTATGGGATGAACCGCGTAAGCCTCACTGGGGACACCCGCACTAGGCACGAAAATATTCTAAGCCAGGCTGGCTTAAAATAAACCCACAAAATACCACAACACCACATGGATGATAAAACACTCAGAATGGCTAGAACTTGAAGCACAAAGTGATGAAGAAGACTGTACCCACATGGTTTTCTTGGGTACTGGGTTAGTCACCTGGGTTAGTTGCTGGCTGGCTTTGCTTAACCCTTCACATAGAATGGCTTGATAACTTCTAACGATGAGCACAGCAGGGGTGGAAAGCTGGCTTGGCAGGCAAAGGCTGGATGGTGTAAGGCTAGGCTGGACAGGACTTGGTCTGAGGAAGAGTTACAGAGGTGACTGTGGGAGGAAGGGTTAGAGAGGAGACTGTGGGAGGATCGGTTACAGAGGTGACTGTGGGAGGAATGATTACAGAACTAGAACTCCTAAATCCTTTCCGCAATCTGTAACATTAAAATCTACATTATTTAGTTTATATGTAACATGATTATTTTCCTGTCCAACATTTAGAACTTTGCATTTGCCTATATTAAACTGCATCTGCCACTTCTCCGACCACTGCATCAGTCTATTAAAATCATCCTGGAGTGCTCTAATGTCCTCTTTAGAATGAATTGGACGGCCTATTTTGGTGTCATCAGCGAACTTGCTTATGTCGCTATTTATTCCATCATTTATGTCGTTTATGTAAATTGTGAACAAGGGGTCCAACACTGACTCCTGTGGAACACCGCTTGTGACGTGCCCCCACTCTGAAAGATAATAGTTTTACAGCAAGAATTAAGAGAGATATGCTTGCCGGTATGTTGTTATTATTGGTAAAAATTGAAAGAGTATGACCCTGCTCTTCATTTTCTACCGTTACAATGTATGAGCCGATCTTAACGACATGGAAGGAAATGTTTTGCCTAAATGGCGAAAGAGTGATTAGCTGATGTTGCAGTTGGAAAGATTGTCGGTAGGAGTAGCTGGTTGGAACGTAAAGAATTTAGTCCATGAAGGACTTTGAAACAGTTTGTAGGGGAAAAAAATATCTAGCTGGTCGTTTCTTAGAAATATGGGAGGAAAGTGAGGTAGAGTAAATTATGATAGGTCGAGGTTGTTTAGACATGGAACCAGAGGTGGGCTGTCCTGAGTTGTGCATACGATCCGAAAATCGATAAACATGGGGGAGAGGGGGCGGGGGAAAAGAAGCCGTAATCGTAGTCAGAGATGTGCGGATATGACGTGTCAAAAGAGTTAGTCGGAACCACCGTATCAAAGGTATAGAGTTGGAATACAAGCCCAAAGAATGGTCTAGTGGTGAGCCAGGGTTAGTAGGAGATGCCACAGAAGGAAGGGATTCAGGACGAAGAAGTTCATGAACATGGGTCTCCGTGATAAGTTACTTTTTTTTGTAAAATGGGGGGGGGGAGTAACGTGGAGAGGTGGTTCCAAGGTGAAATTAAACTGACCATATATCCCCATCCGCATCCAAGAGGACCCTCACTGCGTTCGGTAGTTCAGATGGGGCATGGAACCCGTGCCCTGCCCTGTCCTACCCTGCCCTACCCTTCACGCTGGTAAATCAATGCTCGAAGATAACAACCTCACATCCAACGAGCCACCTCTTTTGGCAAAAGAAAGAGTGGTTAGAAATCAGCATTCGTCCATTCGACCACCACCTCCTGGAACCGACAGGCAGTCTCTAGAGGTACACCACTTATCCAAAGGATGCTGAAAGCCTACCTCAATCAATCAATTAATCAATCAATCAATCAGTCAATCAATCAATCAATCAAATCAAAAGTTTATTCTCTGTAAAGATTACAGTGTGGGGTTTACATATTAGAAAATACTAATTACAGAGAGCGCCACTATCATGCCTAGCATCACTAGGCATTTAGGGCAGACTAATAATAATTCAAACTCTATATTGATACAAGTTATGGAGCATATTGATATTAAAACTAGGTAACTGTATTACAGTTTGTAACTTTAGCAATGAGAATGGTTTTGAACGTTGCATGATACATTATTTCTACTAAAGTTCCTTTATTGGAGTATCTAAGGCAAACTTATAACTAGTTTAAGATTTATTTTATGTTTACAGTCATTTGGGTGAGTGTAAGTGTAAATTGGGAGGAATCACAGATATCGGGAGTAGGTCTAGTTTGTTTTTTATGTGTGTATAATAAAAGAGAATAGGCGGTGTTCATGTAGTTTGCTGACAGTGGGGTGTGTTAGGGAGATAAGATTTTTTTTTATGGTAGTTTTGAAAGTGATGAATGTGTCTGCAGTTCTAGAGTTTTCAGGTAGGGTGTTCCAGATTTTAGGCCCTTTAAATTAATGTACATTGAGTGTTTGTCTAGATTTAGCCGGACACAGGGAATGTCAGAGATTTTTGTGCCTGGTGTTGTGCCTGTGGGTCCTGTCACAACTATCAAGAAAGTGTTTTAGTTCAGGGTTAATATTAGAATCTATGGCTCTGTAAATGTAGGTTGCACAGTAGTAAGTGTGGATGTTCTGTACAGTAAGTTTAGATCTTTGAAGGAGGGGGGTGTTGTCTGGGATTGGATTGCGTGATTATTCTTACTGCTGCTTTTTTTTGGGGTAATTAATGGCTTTAGGTGTGTTACTGCTGTTGATCCTCAGGCACAAATAGCATAGGTGAGGTAAGGATAGATGAGTGAATAGTGTAGTGTGAGAAGGGCTGATTGTGGCATGTAGTAGTGTATCTTGGAGAGGATCCCAACCGTTCTGGATACTGTTTTGTTATGTGTTGAATATGGGTGCTGAAATTCAGGTTGCTGTTGAGGTGTAGGCCCTGGAATTTGCCCTCATTTTGTTTGGCAATAAGAGTGTTGTTGATCTTAATGCTAAGTTGTGCAACACCTGTTCTGTTACCAAACATAATATAGAAAGCTTTGCCAGTGTTAAGCGTAAGTTTACTGGCTGTCATCCAAATAGATATTTTTAGTAGTTCCTCGTTAACAATAGTGTTGAGTGTGGCAAGATTTGCGTGGGAGATGACAAAAGTCGTGACATCAGCAAAGAGAACTGGTTTCAGGTGCTGTGATACATTGGGAAGGTCATTGATGCATAAGAGGAAGAGCAGGGGACCAAGGACACTTCCCTATGGCACTCCAGTATCAAGTGGTCGTGTTGACGAGGTTGTGTCTTTAATGGTGACGAACTGATACCTATTAGTAAGGTAGGATTTGAAATATGCAAGTGCATGGCCTCTTATACCATAATGGTCAAGTTTGTGGAGTAGAATGCACTTAGGTCAATAAAAAGTCCTAATGTGTATTCATTATTTTCCAGTGCTGTGTAAAGCCTTGTATGACCCAGTAGACCTTCTGCAGTGTTCCTCCATTCTTATGTTTTTTATGTAAAGCAGATCTAGCATTATTAAATTGGTAGGAGTTGCGCATGCTTTGTGCTGTTAGCAACAAATATAATCTCTTGTGCTCGAGATTCTCTAAGATTTTGGACAGCAACGGCAAGTTTAATATTAGCCTGTAGTTATTTACATCTGTGGGGTCGCCACCTTTGTATATTGGTGTAACCCTTGTTATCTTGAGTGTTGATGGGAAAGTTCTAGTTTCTAGTGACTTTAAGTAATGAAATAGCAGGCGAAAGGACATGGGCCACTCGCTTGTACAATAATGGTGGACTTGAGACAGATTCCCTGATTTATTTTTAAGTGACTCCAGATGGTGGATTGACACATTCTTAGATGATTTAGACTGAACGGCAAGCAACACCACCACCAAGGGCATCAACGGAATGGGACGGACACGGACACCCTTCCCCCAAACCTGGAGCAAGAATTTCGGAGGGGAATACCCCAAAGGCCAAAAGCAGGAAAGGAAAGAATGGGAAGAAATGGGAAAAGTAGGAGGAAAGGGAAAGGAGGGATGGGAAGGATGAGGCAGGGAAAAGAGGAGTGAGGAATATATAGGTTCAGTAAGAGGAAGAAAAAAAGAAGGTCCATTTTTTCAGACAGCCTCTCCATTACGGCAAGAATGTCGCCCTTGAAGAGGATATGAACGTCAAATGTGTTTTCAAGGATTATTTTAGTGATCAAGGGTTATGATATTAGTAATAAGTTTGTTGAACTTTAGGTATTTGAAACACATTACAAATAATTCTCATATAAGATATTTTTTCTTTCTAATTTATACTTCATTATTCTCAGCATTCCTTAAATCAGCTGGAGAGTGAGTATGTTCCCACTCTGTCATCTTGTTAAACATCCCCACAGAAGATGTGTTAGTTATTCTTACTCTGCAGTGAGGGATGCAACTCTGACTAGCAAATAGTCTTGCTGCTACCCTGGTTACCAGGCTACCATATCCCAGTTTCCTGTAGGACATCTCTGTTCCCAACATGCCCAAAGTCCCGAAAATGGTGGGAGAAATCCAGGATACAGGTATTTCATCGTCTGCAGCGAAGGGCAAGTTTTGAACGTCAAGAAGAAAGTTCTCAGTTACACTTGGATCAAGGTACACCCCAACAGCAGGTACATTCTGTGTTAGCCTGTACGTGGGCTCCAGTGGTGCGTTCTTCAAGAAGGTTCTGTTCATCAACATGTGTTGCAGTCCCGCCATTCCCAGGCGACACACACGGAAACCTGGCCCACATCTACAGAAATTTGGGAGAAGATTAGTGGTTCATTAAACACAGAGTAAAACAAAGTTGCAAAGTAATAAAAAAAAATTATGTGGACACCATAAACATAACTCTGTTTCTATAATAACGAGAAGGTACTAACAAATAAGTAGTAACAAATGGAGGATATTGAAAAAGAGGTGACATTTTAAGGCACTGATAGGTGGTCAATGGTCATAAAGGTCCTGTAGTTGAATGCTTACTTGGGGAATTTGAGTGGAGTGTTTTATATTGATTTGTTCAACTGGCTCTTAAAAGTTGTCACATTAGAAGAAAAATCAAAAATTCTAAAAGAGAAAGTTACAGTTCACATGAAGAAGAAAATAAAACTGAAATTTCTTTTGGGTAAATGTAATAATAAGTGAAAAGTGGTTAGTAGTAATGAAGGGAAGTATTTTAGTAGTAATGAAGAGGACATGGAAATACTTAATAAATGAGAGACATGAGCAACATCCGGGTATCGTTATCAATGAGATATTTTGCCTGCACAACAGGTTTTTTCAATCTAATACATGAGAGACTTGAAATATAGAGTGAAAGATGTAATTGTGAGGTTTTCAGTCCCTGAGCCTTGAGAGGTGTTGAGTGTCTTAATCTTGATACAGGGACATAAGACTAGTGACTCACCAAGTTTTGACTGTCTTAGTCTTGATACAGGGACATAAGACTAGTGACTCACCAAGTTTTGACTGTCTTAGTCTTGATACAGGGACATAAGACTAGTGACTCACCAAGTTTTGACTGTCTTAGTCTTGATACAGAGACATAAGACTAGTGACTCACCAAGTTTTGACTGTCTTAGTCTTGATACAGGGACATAAGACTAGTGACTCACCAAGTTTTGACTGTCTTAGTCTTGATACAGGGACATAAGACTAGTGACTCACCAAGTTTTGACTGTCTTAGTCTTGATACAGAGACATAAGACTAGTGACTCACCAAGTTTTGACTGTCTTAGTCTTGATACAGGGACATAAGACAAGTGACTCACCAAGTTTTGACTGTCTTAGTCTTGATACAGGGACATAAGACAAGTGACTCACCAAGTTTTGACTGTCTTAGTCTTGATACAGGGACATAAGACTAGTGACTCACCAAGTTTTGACTGTCTTAGTCTTGATACAGGGACATAAGACTAGTGACTCACCAAGTTTTGACTGTCTTAGTCTTGATACAGGGACATAAGACAAGTGACTCACCAAGTTTTGACTGTCTTAGTCTTGATACAGGGACATAAGACAAGTGACTCACCAAGTTTTGACTGTCTTAGTCTTGATACAGGGACATAAGACAAGTGACTCACCAAGTTTTGACTGTCTTAGTCTTGATACAGGGACATAAGACAAGTGACTCACCAAGTTTTGAGTGTCTTAGTCTTGATACAGGGACATAAGACTAGTGACTCACCAAGTTTTGACTGTCTTAGTCTTGATACAGGGACATAAGACTAGTGACTCACCAAGTTTTGACTGTCTTAGTCTTGATACAGGGACATAAGACAAGTGACTCACCAAGTTTTGACTGTCTTAGTCTTGATACAGGGACATAAGACAAGTGACTCACCAAGTTTTGACTGTCTTAGTCTTGATACAGGGACATAAGACAAGTGACTCACCAAGTTTTCAGTGTCTTAGTCTTGATACAGGGACATAAGACTAGTGACTCACCAAGTTTTGACTGTCTTAGTCTTGATACAGGGACATAAGACTAGTGACTCACCAAGTTTTGACTGTCTTAGTCTTGATACAGGGACATAAGACTAGTGACTCACCAAGTTTTGACTGTCTTAGTCTTGATACAGGGACATAAGACTAGTGACTCACCAAGTTTTGACTGTCTTAGTCTTGATACAGGGACATAAGACTAGTGACTCACCAAGTTTAGCCAGAGAAGAGATGCAGTAGCTAAATATATCAGTATAATTGTGCAGGAGACATTAATGGAGGATTATTATTATTATTATTATAAACAAAAAGAAGCGCTAATCCTGAAAGGGTTATACAGAGCAGTTTTGTACTGGAGACAGTGGAAAGAACGGAAATTTTAAGGCATTCTGTCCCTTAGCCTTCAGAAGTGTTCAGTCCCTTAACCCTAATCAATTTAAAGCAGAGGGATGAGGACGGAGATTTATAACAAAGCCAGATAAAATTTGCGGTAGTAGAAGATATCATCATAGATGGGCTAGAACCACTAGAGAAAGTAAGTCATGCCCATATGTTAGTCCATAGGTTCGCAACAGAGCTAGAGTAAATATCTTCTGTACCAAGATTCCCTTGTGCTGCTGTATCAGACAAGTATAATTACGAAAAGAGCAAACAATACCGACAAAATGAAGAATAAGACACATGTGCAGCACCTGGGTATCTCTGATGAGGCGACACAACGGGCTTTTGTAGTCTAATTCAAAAGCAGCTTTTATACTGGATACATTTGTAGATATAAAGAGGTAATTTTTATTAAGGTGGTAAGTCCATTTGCTTTGATTGGTGTACAGTTCTTAACTTGACTGAAGGTATTCAGTTCCTTAGCCTTGATAGGTATTTAATTCCTTAACCTTGATAGTAGTAGGTGTTCAGTTCCTTTGTCTTGATCATTCTAAAACAAGAGGTATGAGGATGGAGACGTGTATACTAGAGACAGATGAGAAATACAGTTGATGAAGACATCATAGGTGGGTGGGAGCCAATAGTGAAAGTAAGTCATGTGTGGAAGTTGTGCAGGAGGTTTACATAAGACTTTTAGATGGTGATCTCTGTACTAAGATTAAATGGTGTTGCTCTTTCAGATAACTTTCATAATATTAATACAGTAAAATACTGACAAGTTTATGAATATATATATATATATATATATATATATATATATATATATATATATATATATATATATATATATATATATATATATATATATATATATATATATATAAATACATATATATATATATATATATATACATATATATATATATATATATATATAAATATATATATATATATACATAAATATATATATAAATAAATATATATATACAAAGATATATATATACAGAGATATATATATAAATAAATATATATATATATATATATATATATATATATATATATATATATATATATATATATATATATATATATATATATATATATATATATATATATATAGGTAGTACGTTGGTAGACAGCAACCACCCAGGGAGGTACTACCATGCTGCCAAGTGAGTGCAAAACGGAAACCTGTAATTGTTTTACATGATGGTAGGATTGCTGGTGTCTTTTTTCCGTCTCTTAAACATGCAAGATTTCAGGTACGTCTACCTACTTCTTCTTACACTTAGGTCACACTACACATACATGTGCAAGCATATATATATACACACCCCTCTGGGTTTTCTTCTATTTTCTTACTAGTTCTTGTTCTTCTTTATTTCCTCTTGTCTCCATGGGGAAGTGGAACAGAATTCTTCCTCCGTAAGCCTCGCGTGTCGTAAGAGACGACTAAAATGCCGGGAGCAAGGGGCTAGTAACCCCTTCTCCATGTTATATCCTCGCATGTTAAACTAACACCTTGCTAACTAGCAGGGACTATGTTGCTGTGTCCTCGCATGTTACACTAACACCTTGCTAACTAGCAGGGGCTGTACTGTTGTGTCCTCGCATGTTACACTAACACCTTGGTAACTAGCAGAGACTATGATGTTGTGTCCTCGCATGTTACACTAACACCTTGATAACTAGCAGGGACTATGTTGCTGTGTCCTCGCATGTTACACTAACACCTTGCTAACTAGCAGGGGCTGTACTGTTGTGTCCTCGCATGTTACACTAACACCTTGGTAACTAGCAGGGACTGTGCTGTTGTGTCCTCGCATGTTACACTAACACCTTGCTAACTAGCAGGGGCTGTACTGTTGTGTCCTCGCATGTTACACTAACACCTTGATAACTAGCAGGGACTGTGTTGTTGTGTCCTCGCATGTTACACTAACACCTTGATAACTAGCAGGGGCTGTGCTGTTGTGTCCTCGCATGTTACACTAACACCTTGATAACTGGCAGGAGCTGTGCTGTTGTGTCCTCGCATGTTACACTAACACCTTGATAACTAGCAGGGGCTGTGCTGTTGTGTCCTCGCATGTTACACTAACACCTTGATAACTGGCAGGGGCTGTGCTGTTGTGTCCTCGCATGTTACACTAACACCATGATAACTAGCAGGGGCTGTGCTGTTGTGTCCTCGCATGTTACACTAACACCTTGATAACTAGCAGGGGCTGTGCCGTTGTGTCCTCGCAAGTTACACTAACACCTTGATAATTAGCAGTAACTATGCTGTTGTGTCCTCGCATGTTACACTAACACCATGATAACTAGCAGGGGCTGTGCTGTTGTGTCCTCGCAAGTTACACTAACACCTTGATAACTAGCAGGGGCTGTACTGTTGTGTCCTCGCAGGTTACACTAACACCTTGATAACTAGCAGGGGCTGTGCTGTTGTGTCCTCGCAGGTTACACTAACACCTTGATAACTAGCAGGGACTATGTTGTTGTGTCCTCGCATGTTACACTAACACCTTGATAACTAGCAGGGGCTGTGCTGTTGTGTCCTCGCAAGTTACACTAACACCTTGATAACTAGCAGGGGCTGTACTGTTGTGTCCTCGCATGTTACACTAACACCTTGATAACTAGCATGGACTATGTTGTTGTGTCCTCGCATGTTACACTAACACCTTGATAACTAGCAGGGGCTGTGCTGTTGTGTCCTCGCATGTTACACTAACACCTTGATAACTAGCAGGGGCTGTGCTGTTGTGTCCTCGCATGTTACACTAACACCTTGATAACTAGCAGGGGCTGTGCTGTTGTGTCCTCGCATGTTACACTAACACCTTGATAACTAGCAGGGGCTGTGCTATTGTGTCCTCGCATGTTACACTAACACCTTGATAACTAGCAGGGGCTGTACTGTTGTGTCCTCGCAAGTTACACTAACACCTTGATAACTAGCAGGGGCTGTACTGTTGTGTCCTCGCATGTTACACTAACACCTTGATAACTAGCAGGGGCTGTGCTGTTGTGTCCTCGTATGTTACACTAACACCTTGATAACTAGCAGGGGCTGTGCAGTTGTGTCCTCGCAAGTTACACTAACACCTTGATAATTAGCAGTAACTATGCTGTTGTGTCCTCGCATGTTACACTAACACCTTGATAACTAGCAGGGGCTGTGCTGTTGTGTCCTCGCAAGTTACACTAACACCTTGATAACTAGCAGGGGCTGTACTGTTGTGTCCTCGCAAGTTACACTAACACCTTGATAACTAGCAGGGGCTGTACTGTTGTGTCCTCGCAGGTTACACTAACACCTTGATAACTAGCAGGGGCTGTGCTGTTGTGTCCTCGCAGGTTACACTAACACCTTGATAACTAGCAGGGACTATGTTGTTGTGTCCTCGCATGTTACACTAACACCTTGATAACTAGCAGGGGCTGTACTGTTGTGTCCTCGCATGTTACACTAACACCTTGATAACTAGCAGGGGCTGTGCTATTGTGTCCTCGCATGTTACACTAACACCTTGATAACTAGCAGGGGCTGTGCTGTTGTGTCCTCGCAGGTTACACTAACACCTTGATAACTAGCAGGGGCTGTGCTGTTGTGTCCTCGCATGTTACACTAACACCTTGATAACTAGCAGGGGCTGTGCTGTTGTGTCCTCGCATGTTACACTAACACCTTGATAACTAGCAGGGGCTGTGCTATTGTGTCCTCGCATGTTACACTAACACCTTGATAACTAGCAGGGGCTGTACTGTTGTGTCCTCGCATGCTACACTAACACCTTGATAACTAGCAGGGGCTGTGCTGTTGTGTCCTCGCAGGTTACACTAACACCTTGATAACTAGCAGGGGCTGTGCTGTTGTGTCCTCGCATGTTACACTAACAACTTGATAACTAGCAAGGACTATGTTGTTGTGTCCTCGCATGTTACACTAACACCTTGATAACTAGCAAGGACTATGTTGTTGTGTCCTCGCATGTTACACTAACACCTTGATAACTAGCAGGGGCTGTACTGTTGTGTCCTCGCATGTTACACTAACACCTTGATAACTAGCAGGGGCTGTACTGTTGTGTCCTCGCATGTTACACTAACACCTTGATAACTAGCAGGGGCTGTGCTGTTATGTCTTCGCATGTTACACTAACACCTTGATAACTAGCAGGGGCTGTGCTGTTGTGTCCTCGCATGTTACACTAACACCTTGATAACTAGCAGGGGCTGTGCTCGTGTGTCCTCGCATGTTACACTAACACCTTGATAACTAGCAGGGGCTGTGCTCGTGTGTCCTCGCATGTTACACTAACACCTTGATAACTAGCAGGGGCTGTGTTGTTCAACTCTTCACCTCCTCTTCTTCCTTCACTCAGAGACACAGTTAATGACTGCTGCTGACACACACTTCTTCCTACGTTTATAATTACATAGTTGACACCAAGATGACGGTGAAACACTTGAATAAACCACTTCATAGGTAATTGTATGCCACCTACCTGATGGGATCAGTGTCCAAGTGAGGTAATGGTATGCCACCTACCTGATGGGATCAGTGTCCAAGTTGAGGTAATGGTATGCCACCTACCTGATGGGATCAGTGTCCAAGCGAGGTAATGGTATGCCACCTACCTGATGGGATCAGTGTCCAAGTGAGGTAATGGTATGCCACCTTCCTGATGGGATCAGTGTCCAAGCGAGGTAATGGTATGCCACCTTCCTGATGGGATCAGTGTCCAAGCGAGGTAATGGTATGCCACCTACCTGATGGGATCAGTGTCCAAGCGAGGTAATGGTATGCCACCTTCCTGATGGGATCAGTGTCCAAGCGAGGTAATGGTATGCCACCTTCCTGATGGGATCAGTGTCCAAGCGAGGTAATGGTATGCCACCTACCTGATGGGATCAGTGTCCAAGCGAGGTAATGGTATGCCACCTACCTGATGGGATCAGTGTCCAAGCGAGGTAATGGTATGCCACCTTCCTGATGGGATCAGTGTCCAAGCGAGGTAATGGTATGCCACCTTCCTGATGGGATCAGTGTCCAAGCGAGGTAATGGTATGCCACCTACCTGATGGGATCAGTGTCCAAGCGAGGTAATGGTATGCCACCTACCTGATGGGATCAGTGTCCAAGCGAGGTAATGGTATGCCACCTACCTGATGGGATCAGTGTCCAAGCGAGGTAATGGTATGCCACCTACCTGATGGGATCAGTGTCCAAGCGAGGTAATGGTATGCCACCTACCTGATGGGATCAGTGTCCAAGTGAGGTAATGGTATGCCACCTACCTGATGGGATCAGTGTCCAAGTTGAGGTTATGGTATTTCACCTACCTGATGGGATCAGTGTCCAAGTGAGTTAATGGTATGCCACCTAACTGATGGGATCAGTGTCCAAACTGATGTAATGGTATGCCACCTACCTGATGGGATCAGTATCCAAGTTGAGGTAATGGTATGCCACCTACCTGATGGGATCAGTGTCCAAGTGATGTAATGGTATGCCACCTACCTGATGGGATCAGTGTCCCAGTGAGGTAATGGTATGCCACCTACCTGATGGGATCAGTATCTTAGTGACGTAATGGTATTCCACCTACCTGATGGGATCAGTGTCCAAGTGACGTAATGGTATGCCACCTAACTGATGGGATCAGTATCCCAGTGAGGTAATGTTATCCCACCTAACTGATGGGATCAGTATCCCAGTGAGGTAATGGTATGCCACCTAACTGATGGGATCAGTATCCCAGTGAGGTAATGTTATCCCACCTAACTGATGGGATCAGTATCCCTGTGAGGTAATGGTATGCCACCTAACTGATGGGATCAGTATCCCAGTGAGGTAATGGTATGCCACCTACCTGATGGGACCAGTAACTTAGTGAGGTAATGCTATGCCACGTACCTGATGGGATCAGTATCTTAGTGAGGTAATTGTATGCCACCTACCTGATGGGATCAGTATCTTAGTGAGGTAATGGTATGCCACCTACCTGATGGGATCAGTATCTTAGTGAGGTAATGGTATGCCACCTACCTGATGGGATCAGTATCTTAGTGAGGTAATGGTATGCCACCTACCTGATGGGATCAGTATCTTAGTGAGGTAATGGTATGCCACCTACCTGATGGGATCAGTATCTAAGTGAGGGTTGTAGATGAAGTTGTGATATTTGATGGTGTTAAGGTAAGTTCCTTCTTCATGTGCCAGTACCTGCAGCGGCTTCACTAAGTAGTGGGGGAGGCCGTAAAATAACAAGTCTCTGTGCTTGTTAAGCTGTGTCATTTTCTTCAGTGCTTGAATCAAGTGCCTCACCTCGCTTTCCCGGCAATACAGGAAGACAAGTGACGGCAAATTCTGATGGGAAGAAATTGCACCCTGAAACACAATTTACTCCAGATCGGTGGGTAGACTGTGTCTGGATCCCATTATTTAACTCGTGCAACCACATATATGTGAAGCGAGAGCTTTAGGCACCAGGCAACAGGGTAGATGTATTTTTGTATACCTGAATAAACTTACTAAGGGTGAGATAAACATTCAGCTTTTAACTGACGGAATGAGGAAGACTGTTTGTGGCATCGAGAAATGGTTGGAAGAAACTAGAGTCATGAGGTCAAAGAGCAAACATGTCATCTACTTAGCTGAGCCAGAGTGAAGAACTTACCTGAAGTAACAAAAAGAACAGTTTCGAAGTATTCCGTATAAAGTTTAGCAAGAATAAGAGACAGAGGAAAGCCCAGAGCGACACCAAAACTTTCGTATGAATAAAATTTACCTGGAAAGGAACACACTGCAAACCGTATATAAGAATTTGACATAGATTATCCGTGAACAGGCTGCTTGGTTAGAGAAAAGGGTAAGTTCCTCCTAACAATTCCTGATCAGTCACAACCAAGCTGTGTAATTCTCATGAGAATGTATGCAGAGAGCACCAACAGTCTGACTAACTATATTCTAAGAAAAGTAACTTAGTGCGAGATCAAAGAACATAAACAATTATCCTAAAACCATCAGCTATGTGAAAGAAGGGTTTAAAAGACACAAAAACAATATTTTCAACACAGAGAGCATAAGTCTGTCAAAATACTAATCATCAATTCATCAGGAAACAATACGACAAAGATTTGAAACTAACACAATATCAGAAATTAAATGATTAAATATAACCATGCAAGTGTGAGTCTGCTTATGTAGCAGCAAAACGATCATCATTTATGCCTTAAGATTATCCTACATATTCGTTAATTCTCTGATGAGCAATGATGCTGATATGAACAGATGTTAAGCTAATTTATCCATTAAAGCTTCATGACATCAGAGGAAACATTCAAATACTCTTGAAATTGTGTATTTTTATTTCTATAATTGTAGAAATAATATTACAAAACAAAACAACCAGAGAGATAATTATATCAGAAATAACACATAACAAATTATATCATCAAAGAAATAAATAACAGTAAGTGGTGGACTGACCGTCATCCGAGCCATGACAACATGACAGTGTGGAGGGTTGTCAAGGACGTAGAAATTCATGCATGAGATCCACTGATGAGCGTGAAATACCAGGCAGTTGTAGATCTGCCGGAAGTGATACAGAATTTAAAAATTAAATCTTTCTTAGTTAATAAGTTATCAGCTGTAAAAAGCACTGTCTATCTCCTCTGTGTGTGTGTGTGTGTGTATCACCTAATTGTAGTTGCAGGGGTCGAGACTCAGCTCCTGACCCCGTCTCTTCACTGGCCTCTGCTAGGTCCTCCTCCTCCCTGATCCATGAGCTTTATCATACCTCGTCTTAAAACTATGTATAGTTCCTGCCTCCGCTGCATCGCTTGCCAGACTATTCCACTTCCTAACTACTCTATGACTTAAGAAATACTTCCTAACATCCCTTTGACTCATCTGAGTCTTCAGCTTCCAAATGTGACCCCTGGTATCTGTGTCCCATCTCTGGAACATCATGTCTCTGTCCACCTTGTCTATTCCACGCAGTATTTTGTATGTCGTTATCATGTCTCCCATGATCTTCCTGTCCTCCAGTGTCGTCAGACCGATTTCCCTTAACCTTTCTTCATAGGACATTCCCCTTAGCTCTGGAACTAACCTTGTTGCAAACCTTTGCACTGTCTTTAATTTCTTGGCGTGTTTGACCAGATGTGGGTTCCAAAGTGGTGCTGCGTACTCCAGTATGGGCCTGACGTACACAGTGTATAAAGTCTTCAACGATTCCTTACAGAGGTACCGGAACGCTATTCTCAGGTTTGCCAGGCACCCATATGCCGCTGCAGTTATCTGGTTAATGTGTGCTTCTGGCAATGTACTCGGTATTATACTCACTCCTAGGTCTTTCTCCTTGAGTGAGGTTTACAGCCTTTGGCCTGCACCTAGTTGTACTCACCTAGTTGAGGTTGCAGGGGTCGAGTCCAAGCTCCTGGCCCCGCCTCTTCACTGGTCGCTACTAGGTTACTCCCTGAACCTTGAGCTTTATCATACCTCTGCTTAAAGCTATGTATGGATCCTGCCTCTACTACATCGCTTCCCAAACTATTCCACTTTCTGACTACTCTGTGGCTGAAGAAATACTTCCTAACATCCCTGTGATTCATCTGTGTCTTCAACTTCCAACTGTGTCCCCTTGTTGCTGAGTCCCATCTCTGGAACATCCTGTCTTTGTCCACCTTGTCAATTCCTCTCAGTATTTTGCATTTCGTTATCATATCCTCCCTATCTCTCCTGTCCTCCAGTGTCGTCAGGTTGATTTTCCTTAACCTCTCCTCGTACGACATACCTCCTAGCTCTGGGACTAGTCTTGTTGAAAACCTTTGCACTTTCTCTTGTTTCTTTACGTGCTTGGCTAGGTGTGGGTTCCAAACTGGTGCCGCATACTCCAATATGGGCCTAACGTACACGGTGTACAGGGTCCTGAACGATTCCTTATTAAGATGTCGGAATGCTGTTCTGAAGTTTGCTAGGCGCCCATATGCTGCAGCAGTTATTTGGTTGATGTGCGCTTTAGGAGATGTGCCTGGTGTTATACTCACCCCAAGATCGTTTTCCTTGAGTGAGGTTTGTAGTCTCTGGCCCCATTAGACTGTTTCTGGATCTGCAACAGGGATGTGGAACTATGGATAGATATCAGGAAAGCACTCAGGAGGTTAATAAACAATAAACACGAGAAAAAGGAGGAACTATTGAATAGTCTACCTGGAATATATAGAGCATGGGAAGATAGGAGAGGAGTAAAGTCTAACACAGAGAATGCCCAGTCTACAACAACTGACCCAAAAATAAGCAGATACACACTAGAAAAAACACGGGAAACAAAAACAACAGCTAGTTCAGTGCCCAGCCTTAGGGCTGACCCAGACCCAGCCCCCAGCCATTGTGAAAATCTGGATTCAGTTAAAGACTCCTCCACAGCTACCAATGCCATATCCCCTAGTACAGATGTAGTAGAGGAGCCCTCCTCTGGGGTAGACTCTTCTGCAACCATCACAGTCATAGCCCCAGCCCCACCCCCCAGCCCCAGTGCTGACCCAGACCCAGCCCCCAGCCTTACTGCCAGCCCAGACTCTCCTAGGGACACTACCCAAACCACCACAAAAACAGTAAATATACAACCATCATTGCACAAGACCGTGGCCCACAGTACAGATGTTGGAGAGGAGTCTCCTCCTTCCTCTACTGGGGAAAGTAGATGGAATCCAGGACGGGGTGGCCCTGGCTTGGATACTGAGGATTATAGTGCAGTCCCAGAACCTGCAGAAATTGACAACACACCTCCCAACAATTCTCAACCAAAGGTGAATTTGTGCAAATATTATGCTTGGGGCATCTGTAAGCATGGAATAACAGGGGAAAAAAATGGGACATGCAACTTTGACCATCCCAAAAAATGTAGCGACCTCCTGTCTAAAGGAGTGTGTCGCTCTTCTTCCTGTACTTTCTTTCACCCAAAAATGTGCCACTCCTCGGTCCTCCAGAAGCAGTGTTACAACATCGAGTGCCCTGCATACCATCTAAAAGGGACCAGGAGGCACAGACCCCACAGGACAAACAATAGTAGCTACGACTACCCAACTCCAGGTGATTTTTTAGTGGCAGGAAACGAAAAAAGAAAATGGAAGGAAATAACAAAAATAGTCCACCACCTTGGAGCCTTGTTGGACTGGAGGCGCAGCCAGTGGCCACCCATGGCCCTCCAGAATTACAACTACTGATGCCAATAACAAAATCCCCCCAACAAACACAGAATACAACCTCGTTCATATTTGCTAATATACAGGGCCTTAAGCCATCCACCAACAACAAAATACCTTTTATCAGTGGACTTCTAGTGGAGTCTAATGCAATGTTTGCAGCCTTCACAGAGACTCACACAAAAGATCACTTTGACAGTGAAATATGGATAAGTGGTTACAACCTTTTTAGATGCGACAGAAAAAACAGGCAACAAGGGGGGGTTGGCCTGTATGTCAAAGAGTCCCTTATCTGCACGGAGTTGCTGAACACCACAAATGAGGTAGTTGAAGTTCTATCAATAAAGATCGAGAACCAAAACCTAGTCATTGTGGTTGTATACAAGCCACCAGATGCAACCTCCCAACAGTTCAAGGAACAGCTACTGAAAATCGATTACTGTTTGGAAAACCTTCCAGCTCCATCCCCAAACATCTTACTGCTTGGTGATTTCAACCTAAGGCATACAAAATGGAAGAATGTAGCAAATAATGTTATAGCTGAAACAATCCCCGGAGGTAGCGCAGATGAAAGGTCACACACACATGAGCTACTAAGTCTCTGCGAAAAACACACCTTAAGCCAGCAGATAGTGGAGCCAACAAGACTAGAAAACACACTTGACCTTATCTTCACAAATAATGAGGACCTGATAAGAGACATAAGAATATCAAAAACAACTAATTCCGATCACAATCTAATCGAAGTCCAGACGTACATGCATAGGGGTCCTGAACAGCAGAATGCATGTACCTGTGAAGGTGTCTTCACAAAATACAATTTCAACAACAAGAACATCAACTGGGACCAGGTAAACCATGTCCTAAACGAAACATGTTGGGAAGATGTCTTAAATGACATGGATCCAAACCAGTGCCTTGAAAGGATCAACTTCCTGGTAGCCGAAGCATGTTCTAGGCATATTCCCCTAAGAAAGAAGAAGAGCAGGAGTAAACTGGAGAGAAAAAGACGCTCCCTCTACAGAAGACGACGAAGAGTCACTGAGCTCCTCAGGAGTGCTAGAATATCTGATACACGAAAGGAGGCGCTGACCAGGGAAGTGGAAACTATCGAACTTAAGCTAAATGACTCTTACAGGAACCAGGAGAGGCAGGAGGAGCTTAAAGCTATTAGTGAAATTGAAAGAAATTCAAAATATTTCTTTTCATATGCCAAAAACAAGGCAAATACCACATCTAGTATCGGGCCCTTACTCAGACAGGATGGGACTTACACAGACGACAACAAGGAAATGAGTGAAATATTGAAATCCCAGTACGACTCTGTGTTTAGTGAACCACTAATCGGTCTGAGGATCGACGACCCAAATGATTTCTTCATGAATGAGCCTCAAAACTCCATAAATGTATGCCAGATTTCCGACATTACCCTAACTCCGATAGATTTCGAAAAAGCCATTGACAACATGCCTATGCACTCAGCCCCGGGCCCAGACTCGTGGAACTCTGTTTTCATTAAGAACTGCAAGAAACCCCTCTCGCGTGCCCTAAGTACACTATGGAGGAGGAGCTTGGACATGGGTGAAATTCCACAGTCACTTAAAACAACGGATATAGCCCCACTCCATAAAGGTGGCAGCAAAGCATTAGCTAAGAACTATAGACCAATAGCTCTGACGTCCCACATCATAAAAATCTTTGAAAGAGTGCTAAGAAGCAGGATTGCAAATCACCTGGATTCCCAAAATCTGCACAATCCAGGGCAACATGGGTTCAGGGCAGGTCGCTCCTGCCTCTCACAACTACTGGATCACTATGACATGGCCTTGGATGCACTGGAAGAAAATCAGAATGCAGATGTAATATACACAGACTTTGCAAAAGCATTTGACAAATGCGATCATGGCGTAATAGCCCATAAAATACGTGCTAAAGGAATAACTGGGAAAGTGGGGAGATGGATCTTCAACTTCCTAACAAATCGAACACAAAGAGTAGTGGTCAACAGAGTTAAATCGGAGGCTGCCATAGTGAAGAGCTCTGTTCCACAAGGCACAGTACTCGCCCCCATCTTATTCCTTATCCTCATATCAGACATAAACAGAGATATACACCACAGCACCGTATCATCCTTTGCGGATGATACTAGGATCTGCATGAGGCTGTCATCTGCTGAGGACGCGGTTAACCTCCAAGAAGATATAAACAAAGTTTTCCAGTGGGCAACGGTAAACAATATGATGTTCAATGAGGACAAATTCCAACTACTCCGTTATGGAAAACTGGAGGAGATAATAACTAGAACAGAGTATACTACTGACTCCGGCCATACAATAGAGCGGAAAAATAATGTAAGGGACCTGGGAGTAGTAATGTCTGAGGATCTCACTTTCAAGGATCACAACAGTGCCACGATCGCACGTGCAAAGAAAATGATAGGATGGATAATGAGAACTTTCAAAACGAGAGATGCCAAGCCCATGATGATCCTTTTCAAATCACTTGTTCTCTCTAGGCTGGAATACTGCTGTACATTAACATCTCCATTCAAAGCAGGTGAAATCGCAGATCTAGAGAGTGTACAGAGATCCTTTACTGCACGTATAAGTTCTGTCAAGCACCTTAACTACTGGGAACGCTTGGAAGCACTTGACTTGTACTCGTTGGAACGCAGGTTAGTTAGTTTAATATGTTTATTATGCACCCCATACCCATCCTGTGGGCGGTAGTCAAAAGATTACAGAGGTACATAATTGGTCCAGGGACTGGACTCCAAAGTTTTGATAGCTGAGCAAGTTACAAAGGTAATGAACTTCACAAGTTACAAAGATAATGAATCCTGTAAGAATGGTTACTTACGTTTATACATGGGTACAATCATGAACAAATTATAGAGTAATGAGCAAGTCACACTTCCACACCCGGTCACAACTGTAATGAGTTATTGGTGCAAATATTGATTGTTGAGTCACACACACACACACACACACACACGCAGGAGGGAGAGATATATCATAATCTACACTTGGAAAATCTTGGAAGGAATGGTCCCAAATCTGCACACAGAAATCACTCCCTACGAAAGTAAAAGACTGGGCAGGCGATGCAAAATGCCCCCAATAAAAAGTAGGGGCGCCATTGGTACACTAAGGGAAAACACCATAAGTGTCCGGGGCCCAAAACTGTTCAACAGCCTCCCATCAAGCATTAGGGGAATTGCCAATAAACCCCTGGCTGCCTTCAAGAGAGAGCTGGACAGATACCTAAAGTCAGTGCCGGATCAGCCGGGCTGTGGCTCGTACGTTGGACTGCGTGCGGCCAGCAGTAACAGCCTAGTTGATCAGGCCCTGATCCATCGGGAGGCCTGGTCATGGACCGGGCCGCGGGGGCGTTGATCCCCGGAATAACCTCCAGGTAACCTCCAGGTCTTAGAAGCCTCTTCACTTCTTCCTCGGTTGTGTGTACTGTGTCCAGCACTTGGTGGTGTGCCCCACCTCTCCGTCTTTCTGGAGCCCCTTCTGTCTCCTCTGTGAACACTTCTTTGAATCTCTTGTTGAGTTCCTCACATACTTCACGGTCATTTCTTGTTGTCTCTCCATCCTTCCTTAGCCTGATTACCTGGTCATTGACTGTTGTTTTCCTCCTGATGTGGGTGTATAACAGCTTCGGGTCAGATTTGGCTTTCGCTGCTATGTCGTTTTCATATTGTCGTTGGGCCTCCCTTCTTATCTGTGCATATTCTTTTCTGGCTCTACGACTGCTCTCTTTATTCTCCTGGGTCCTTTGCCTTCTATATTTCTTCCATTCCCTAGCACACTTGGTTTTTGCCTCCCTGCACCTTTGGTTGAACCATGGGCTCATCCTGGCTTTTTCATTATTCCTGTTACCCTTGGGTACAAATCTCTCCTCAGCCTCCTTGCACATAGTTGCTACATATTCCATCATCTCATTAACTGGCTTCCCTGCCAGTTCTCTTTCCCACTGAACCCCGTTCAGGAAGTTCCTCATTCCCGTGTAGTCCCCTTTCTTGTAGTGTGGCTTCATTCGGCCTGGCCTTTCTGCTTCCCCTGTGTGTGTGTGTGTGTGTGTGTGTGTGTGTGTGTGTGTGTGTGTGTGTGTGTGTGTGTGTGTGTGTGTGTGTGTGTGTGTGTGTGTGTGTGTGTGTGTGTATGTGTGTGTACGTGTGTGTTGGGGGGAAGGGAGTACCTTTGTAAACAATGCTACATTAGAAAACAAACTTGATATCCTGAGCGCATTTACATACATTTATCTGTAAATGAGATGATATAATGGACATATTTGTGTGATTTTTGGAGAAGCCGTAATTTTGTGCAATGTCCAGGGAAATATAACATCTTATAGGAGTGAGGAAGCGCCAGATGTATGAGGGAGGTGCATGAGGCAGTGGATAAACTGAAAGGGGAGAATTGGGGATAGACAGTTGAATGAAAATGACCAGGATATGTGTTCCCTAATGTTTATTTCTTGTCAGTCGTTACAGAGGAAGACATAATTGATATCACAGAAACTGACAATTATTCACTTCCTGAAGAAAACCAGTTAAGGAATATTACTGTCACGTGGTAAATGGTTATCAAACAGATAGATAAACTGATGAAAAATAAGTCCCCGGGACCCGATGAATTATTTTCAAGAGTTCTTAAGGAATGCAAATTGGAACTTAGTCAGCCATTTAGGAGTGTGTTTAATGCGTCAGTCCTTACCGGTGTTGTGCCAGAGTTGTGGAAGATGGCTAATGTGGTTACTATATTCAAATCAGGGGGTAAGTCCGTTCCTTCAAATTACCGTCCAATAAGCCTCACATCTATAGTGGGCAAGTTATTAGAATCAATTATAGCTGATATTAATAGAAGTCACCTTGAAGAGCATAATTTGATTAATGAATCTCAACATGGATTCACGAGAGGTCGTTCCTGCCTGACAAATTTACTGACGTTCTTCATTTGAGGCAGTAGACAGTGATAAACAATATGATATTGTTTATTTGGATTTTAGTAAAGCCTTCGAAAGAGTACCTCACATGAGACTCTTAAGAAAAGTGGCAGCTCATGGTATAGGAGGTACAGTTCTAGCATGGATAGAGGTATGGCTTACCAACAGAAAGCAGAGTTTCCATAATGGAGCCAATTCTTAATGGGGACTGGTTCCACATGGATCAGTTTTAGGCCCATCGATGCTCATAATTTATATTAATGTCCTTGATGGAAGAACTACGGATAACATGAACAAATTTGCTGATGATACAAAAATAGGCCGAATGAGGATACCAATGAACTCCAGGAGGATTTGAACTAATTAATGTCTTGGTCTGAAAAGTGGCAGATGAAGTTCAAAGCGGACAAGTGTAAGGTCCTAGTCCTTTGGAATGAGAATAACCCTTGAAGTTATAAACTAGGTGAAGTAGAGCTTGATCACGCAGTGTGAAAAGAACTTGGGAGTCATGGTAAGCAGAAACCTAGAGCCAGGACAACAGTGCCTTAGTGTGTGCAACAAGGCTAACAGATTACTTGGATTTATCTCAAGAAGTATAAGTAACAGAAGTCCAAAAGTTATTATACAACTCTATACATTACTAGTAAGGCCGCTCCATTACGGAATGGATATACGTATATTCACTGGAGAATATACAAAGAAGGATGACTAAAATGGTTCACTGTATAATGAATCTCCCCTATGAAGATAGATCCTTGAATCTTCACTCTCTTGAGAGACGTAGAATGAAAGGAGATATCATCGAAGTGCATAAGTGGATGATGAGAATTAACAAAGACGATATTAATGAAATGCTCGGGTGGGAACCAAGAACAACGGATTTAAGTTGGATAAATTTAGATTTAAAAAAAACATAGGTAAGTACTAGTTTTCAGAGTGGTCGATGCGTGGAACAATCTTCCAAGTAGGGTAATCCAAACTAGGACCCTGGGAAGCTTTAAGAGAGATTAGACAAATATATAAGTGGGATGGGGTGGGAACATGGGGGAACACTCTAAATGGCCAGTAGGCCATCTACAGTGTTCTTCTATGCTCATGTCCTTATGTAAAGTACTTGGGATTGATGGGATCAAGACAGAAATCTTAAAAGCAGGTGGAGATATAGTTTTAGAATTTTTGGTATGAAAGAGGGAAAGATACGTAGGGACTGGCAGAGTGCACGCAGAGTTCCATTGTATGAAGGCAAAGTGGACAAAAGAGAATGTAAGAATGATAGGGGAGTAAGCCTTTTAATTATGTCTGTAAGGTGAATTGCAGTTATTATTAAAAGAGTTTAGATTAAGATGGAGAGCAAGGAGGCTTTATTAAGTATAGGGAATGTTTAGACCAAGTGTATACAGTGAAACATTTAAGTGAGCGGTATCTGGATAAGTGTAAAGAGTTATTCATTGCATTTATGGATTTGAAAAAGGCATACGACATGGTGAAAACTGGATCACTGTGGCAGTTGTTGCAAGTATATGGAATAGTGACAAGTTGCTGGAAGCAGATAGGAGTTTTTACGAGGAAAGTCAGGCTCAGGATAGAGTATGTAGGAGAGACGTTGATTAATTTCCAGTTAAAGCTGGCCTTAGACAGAGATGTGTGATGGCACCATGATCCAAGTAGGACCGAAACATCGTCGTAAGCTCCTCTCTCCTATGTGCGGGTTATTTATGTATGGTTGTTCAATATATTTATAGATGGGTTGCAAGAAAAGTGATGGTTCAGGTGTTGGCAAGAGGTGTGAAACTGAAAGATAATTGAAATTCCCACTCACGACAACATACTCCACCAATATTCAGAAATATAAATGTGCTCACCATAAAGAACATCCACACTTATTCATGTACCTACTACATACATAGAACAATACATGTAAATATAAACCCTCCACTCAAACTTCTCCTCACCAACCTTAACAAGACACATGACCATAACACAAGACACACATCTCTTTTTGATGTACCTGTGTCCATATCACACTGTAAAAACTCTATACACATAAAGGGCCCCAAAATCATGAATTCATTACCAGAACATACTAAAGTAACCAGGCCTGAAAATCAATTTAAGACTCTTCTAAAAAAACACTTACTCTCCCACGACTAAATAATCAACACTCAATATATAACATTACCAATAATTCTCCCAATTACTTAAATCTTAAAACTTCAAGACAACATATAGTAAACTGATCATCTTGTTTGTTATACATTGTAATGCGACAAATTTGTACAACTATAATGCTTCATTATCGAAATGTTCAAATTTCATTGTTTCAGATACTCAGTATTACTTTTACTGTAATTGTTACCACTGAACCTTTCATTGCTTGCTAATTTTAAGTTAATTTTAAGCCTACCCATATTGCTCTTCATACAAGGGGCTTTTGGCATGTACACCCAACTACTTTAATTCCCTTGTACAACTATGTATCATGTCCAAATAAACTATATGAATATGAATATAAAAGAATCTAGCACAATTGGAGGGGGGGGGGTCGGCACAGTTGCTTTTCGCTGATGACACTGTGCTTGTTGTTGGGAGATTCTGAAGAGAGTTGCAGAGGTTTGGGAATAGACTAGTTAAAAGATGGGTCTATGAAGCATGAGGTAAACCATAGAATTGATGAGGGAAAACAGATGAGTGGTGCACTGAGGAGTCTGTGAGACAAAGAACGTTATACATGGAAGCAAAAAGTTGTATGAGAGTATAGTGGTACCAAAGTTCTTATAACGGTATGAAGCATGGTTGGTGAATATTGCAACAAGGAGAAAGCTGGAGACATTGTAGATGTGTTTGTGGGCTATGTGTAATGTGAATATAATGCAGAGAATCCACAGCTTGAAGATTAGGACGCACGAGGATTCTAAATATATTATCAGGAGAGCTGAAGAAGGCTTGCTGAGGTTGTTCGGACGTTCAGAGAGAG
>NW_027199387.1:0-32827 GCF_038502225.1 Cherax quadricarinatus | reverse complement strand
AATATATCAATGTCCTAAGTGAAGATATCAATGTCCTAAGTGAATATATCAATGTCCTAAGTGAATATATCAATGTCCTAAGTGAATATATCAATGTCCTAAGTGAATATATCAATGTCCTAAGTGAATATATCAACGTCTTAAGTGAATATATCAATGTCCCAAGTGAATATATCAATGTCCTAAGTGAAGATATCAATGTCCTAAGTGAATATATCAATGTCCTAAGTGAAAATATCAATGTTCTAAGTAAATATATCAATGTCCTAAGTGAATATATCAATGTTCTAAGTAAATATATCAATGTCCTAAGTGAATATATCAATGTTCTAAGTGAATATATCAATGTCCTAAGTGAATATATCAATGTCCTAAGTGAATATATCAATGTGCTAAGTGAATATATCAATGTCCTAAGTGAATATATCAATGTTCTAAATATATCAATGTCCTAAGTAAATATATCAATGTCCTAAGTGAATATATCAATGTTCTAAATATATCAATGTTCTAAGTAAATATATCAATGTCCTAAGTAAATATATCAATGTTCTAAGTAAATATATCAATGTCCTAAGTAAATATATCAATGTTCTAAGTAAATATATCAATGTTCTAAGTAAATATATCAATGTTCTAAGTAAATATATCAATGTCCTAAGTAAATATATCAATGTTCTAAATATATCAATGTTCTAAGTAAATATATCAATGTCCTAAGTGAATATATCAATGTCCTAAGTGAATATATCAATGTTCTAAGTGAATATATCAATGTCCTAAGTGAATATATCAATGTCCTAAGTGAATATATCAATGTCCTAAGTGAATATATCAATGTTCTAAGTAAATATATCAATGTTCTAAGTAAATATATCAATGTTCTAAGTAAATATATCAATGTCCTAAGTGAATATATCAATGTTCTAAGTAAATATATCAATGTCCTAAGTGAATATATCAATGTCCTAAGTAAATATATCAAAGTCCTAAGTGAATAAATCAATGTCCTAAGTAAATATATCAATGTCCTAAGTAAATATATCAATGTCCTAAGTGAATATATCAATGTCCTAAGTAAATATATCAATGTCCTAAGTGAATATATCAATGTCCTAAGTAAATATATCAATGTCCTAAGTAAATATATCAATGTCCTAAGTGAATATATCAATGTCCTAAGTAAATATATCAATGTCCTAAGTGAATATATCAATGTCCTAAGTAAATATATCAACATCCTAAGTGAATATATCAATGTTCTAAGTAAATATATCAATGTCCTAAGTAAATATATCAATGTTCTAAGTAAATATATCAGTGTCCTAAGTGAATATATCAATGTTCTAAATATATCAATGTCCTAAGTAAATATATCAATGTCCTAAGTAAATATATCAATGTTCTAAGTAAATATATCAATGTCCTAAGTGAATATATCAATGTTCTAAGTAAATATATCAATGTCCTAAGTGAATATATCAATGTCCTAAGTAAATATATCAATGTTCTAAGTGAATATATCAATGTCCTAAGTGAATATATCAATGTTCTAAGTGAATATATCAATGTCCTAAGTGAATATATCAATGTCCTAAGTGAATATATTAATGTCCTAAGTGAATATATCAATGTTCTAAGTAAGTATATCAATGTTCTAAGTAAATATATCAATGTTCTAAGTAAATATATCAATGTCCTAAGTGAATATATCAATGTTCAAAGTAAATATATCAATGTCCTAAGTGAATATATCAATGTCCTAAGTAAATGGGAAAGAAGCTGATATTGATTCAGTGGAAAATGTACTAGTTACGAGAATAACCGCTGATCATGTACCACAGCAAAAATTATCATTACTGGAAGAAATGAATGAACCAGTTGATAAGTTGTGGGATTTAGATGCGATAGGTATTGATGTAAATAAACCAAGCCCACAAGAGTCTCAGACTTATAACCAATATTTGGACACTGTCAAATATAAAGATGGACAGTATTGGGTTAGGTTACCATGGAAATTGAATCCACCACATCTGCCTAGCAATTATCGCATGGCTTTCGGACAGATGAAAGCACAAATACATGAGCTCAGGAAGAATCCAGAGCTACTGACTGTCTATGATAATATCATACAAGAACAGTTGGACAATAAATTCATTGAGGAAATAGTCGAAGATAAGTTGAAGACAAACGCTCATTATCTCCCGCACCATGGAGTCAGAAAGGATTCTGAAACCACTCCACTACGTGTTGTATATAATTGCAGCGCACGTGCAAATAAAGATGTAGCAAGTCTTAATGATTGTCTGATGACCGGACCCTCACTAACTGAGAAGCTTGGAGACGTGCTTATGAAATTTCGCACAAACCCATATGCCTACACGGCTGATATTTCCAAGGCTTTCTTAAGAGTAGGACTACAAGAAATAGATAGAGATTATACTCGATTCTTGTGGCCTGAAAATCCACATGATCCTCAAAGTCCTGTGAAAACTTATCGTTTCAAATCAGTATTATTTGGTGCAACATCCTCTCCATTCTTATTAGAAGCTACTCTAAATACACATTTGAAGAAATCTGATAGTCCCTTCAAAGAAATGTTAAAGAAAAGTTTCTATGTGGACAATCTTCAAGGTAGTGTGAATAAAGAGGAGGATTTGAAATCCTTATACAGAGAAGCTAACAAGGAGATGAAAGAAGCAAACATGCCTCTAAGGATGTGGAATACAAATTCAAAGCAATTAAGGGAACTTATCAAAGAAGATTTCCCTGAAACTGAAATTCCTGATTGCAACAATATGCTGGGACTTAATTGGAACACACAGGAAGATACTTTTAGTCTCAAAAAGATAAACAATAAATCATGCAGTACACTCACTAAACGTAGTTTACTGTCAGAGGTATCACAATGTTTTGATCCTCTAGGACTCGTCTCACCAATTACCATAAAGGGTAAAATGCTTATGCAAGATGCATGGAAGCTCAAAATAGGATGGGATGAGAACTTACCTCTAGAAATGAGTCAAGCATGGGATGAAATATCCAGGGAGTTTAAGCAACTTCATCAAATTAAATTTCCCAGACAAATAGGTCAAGAGGGAAACAAGTACACATTACATGTGTTCTGTGATGCGTCAACCAGAGGTTATGGCGCTGTAGCTTACATGAGTAATGCTGAAGGAAGTACACTAATTACTTCAAAGGCCAGGGTAGCACCCTTGAAGGTCAGAACAGTACCACAATTGGAACTGACAGCACTCTATGTAGGTACAAAATTAGCTGTCTATCTCAACAAAGTACTTGATCATCTCACTATTGAGAAAACCGTGATCTGGAGTGATAATGAGGCAGTTCTCCAATGGTTAAGAAATAATAAGAGTAAGTTGATCTATGTACAGAACAGAGTAGCAGAAATAAAAGAGATGCAGAGAGATTATCTCTTTCTTCACGTCTCTACCCTAGAGAATCCAGCTGACATGTTGTCACGTGGTGTTCCACTCAAGAAATTTGTGGATAATAAATTATGGCTCGACGGACCAAACTGGCTCTCTGATGAAAATAACTGGCCTCAGCAAAAAGCTCACATTATGCCAGAAGAAACAGTCTGCTTGAACACAGCAGAAATAAGTTGTGTAAATACTGCAGACACAACAGAAATAGTCATTGATGGATCTAAATACTCATCTTTGGGTAAACTCTTAAGAGTTACAGCTCTTGTCTTTAAATTCATTAAAGGAATAAAACCTGATTATGAATGTCTTGAACCCATTAAATACTGGGTGAAACTAATACAGAAAGTTGTTTTCTCTACAGAATATAAATTTCTAGAAACACAAGATAAATCCCCAATGATTAATTCTTTAGGACTTTATCTCGACTCAGAAAAGATTATAAGATGTCGAGGAAGAATTCATAATTCTTCACTACCTAAAGAAGCCATACATCCAATATTGATCCCCAAGAATCATTGGCTAACAAAACTGATTGTGCAGAACGCCCACAGTAACGTGTTACATGGTGGGGTAGCTGACACACTTTGTCATTTACGACAATCCTACTGGATACCTCAAGGTCGACAAAGTGTGAAAAAACAAATAAAGGACTGCATTACTTGTCGTCACTACGATATGCGAGTATGTCAGTATCCAGGTCCACCTCCATATCCCTCTGAAAGAGTTTGTCATATCACTCCATTTGAGGTGACAGGTGTAGATTACACTGGACCAATAATTTTAACCAAAACAGTTGACAAAGTTCTCATCAAGGTGTACATCTGTTTGTTCACTTGTGCTACGACTAGAGTAGTACATCTAGAAGTAGCCACTGACATGTCTGCTGAAACCTTTATCAAATTATTCAGAAGGTTTGCAGCCAGAAGGGCATGTCCCAGACTGATGATTTCAGATAATGCAACGAACTTTGTTGCTGGTGCTGCTTATATAAGCAAGATCTTTGATCAACCAGAAGTACAACAGATGCTGAATCAACGCAGTTGTCGTTGGAGATACATTCCTCCTAAATCTCCATGGCACGGCGGATTTTATGAAAGAATGATCGGCATTGTAAAACGTTGTTTAAGGAAGACTCTTCATCGTCATAGAATAGACTTAGAAGAATTCCGTACAGTTGTGACTGAAATAGAAAATAGAGTCAACAACAGACCTCTAACTTATGTTACCGATGATCTGGACAATTTAGAAGTGTTAAGTCCATCTCATTTACTACATGGCAGAAGGCTCGAACCTGTTCCTCCCATGAATGATAAAGAAATCATAGAGGATCCTACTTATTTCGAACCTGAGCAACTCAGACGTAAATTCAAACACCTTAATAAAGTGATTGAACGTTGGGAGAAAATTTGGGGAGAAGACTATCTCACCTCATTGAGAGAACACTTCTATGGAGCTGGTGTTCCTGAAAATCATAAGCCCTTAAGACCTGGTGACATAGTGATTATCGACAATGATGGTCCGAGGTCTCAATGGCCACTTGGAAAAATTGTGACCATATATCCTGATGCAAATGGAATCATCAGGACAGTTGATGATTTCCTAAGAAAAAAATAATGTTTTTTAGACCCTGTGGAGAATTTTCAGATTGGGGGTCTGATCCCTCAAAGGGTCAATAAAAGAAGATAGAAAAATTTGTTTAAACACAAGAGCAAATAATAATAATAATGTTGAGTGTATCTGCAGTGTTCTAGTACATATATTAATGTTTTAACACAACAAAAATTATGATAGTGTTTTAACAAACAATATGAACTTTATTAGTGCTCATTAGTAGGAAAAGTTTTGCCTAAGTAAATCTTAACATGGGAATATGTTCATAAGGAAAACCATGTGCTCAGTGTCCAAAATAGTTAAAAAAATCATGAAATAGACATGTGAGTACATAAGGAAGATTAATTTTACAACTGTTGTATGACTAAAATATTTTAAATGAAATACTTTCATTTAAAAAATATGGAAAAACATAAAGAACACAAACCATATGAATGTTCAGAGTGTCTGAAATGTTTTAGTAGAAAAAGCTATCTTGTGGTACACATGAGAGTACATACAGGAGATAAACCATTTCAATGTGCAGAGTGTTTGAAATGTTTTAGTATAAAAGGTAATCTTGTGACACATATGAGAGTACATACAGGAGATAAACCATACCAATGCACAGTGTGTTTGAAATGTTTTACTGAAAAATGCAATCTTGTGAGACACATGGAAGTACATGCAGGAGACAAATTATATCAATGTTCTGAGTGTCTGAAATGTTTTAGTGGAAAAAACTATCTTGTGGTACACATGAGAGTACATAAAGGAGATAAACCATATCAATGTGCAGAGTGTTTGAAATGTTTTAGTATAAAAAGTAATCTTGTGACACACATGAGAGTACATACAGGAGATAAACCATACCAATGCATATTGTGTTTGAAATGTTTTAGTATAAAAAGTAATCTTGTGACACACATGAGAGTACATACAGGAGATAAACCATACCAATGCACATTGTGTTTGAAATGTGTTAGTCAAAAAAGCTATCTTTTGACACACATGAGACTACATGCACTAGATAAACCATATCAATGTTCTGAGTGTCTGAAATGTTTTAGTCTAAAAAGCAGTCTTGTGAGACATATGAGAGTACATACAGGAGATAAACCATATGAATGTTCTGAGTGTCTGAAATGTTTTAGTCTAAAAAGCAATCTTGTGAGACATATGAGAGTACATACAGGAGATAAACCATATGAATGTTCTGAGTGTCTGAAATGTTTTAATAAAAAAAGCTATCTTGTGATACATATGAGAGTACATACAGGAGATAAACCATATGAATGTTCTGAGTGTCTGAAATGTTTTAGTGCAAAAAGCAATCTTGTGAGACATATGAGAGTACATACAGGAGATAAACCATATGAATGTTCTGAGTGTCTGAAATGTTTTAGTGAAAAAAGCAATCTTGTGAGACATATGAGAGTACATACAGGAGATAAACCATATAAATGTTCAGAGTGTCTGAAATGTTTTAATAAAAAAAGCTATCTTGTGATACATATGAGAGTACATACAGGAGATAAACCATATGAATGTTCTGAGTGTCTGAAATGTTTTAGTGCAAAAAGCAGTCTTGTGATACATATGAGAGTACATTCAGGAGATAAACCATATGAATGTTCTGAGTGTCTGAAATGTTTTAGTGAAAAAGGCGGTCTTGTGAGACATATGAGAGTACATACAGGAGATAAACAATATCAATGTTCTGAGTGTCTGAAATGTTTTAGTGCAAAAAGCAGTCTTGTGATACATATGAGAGTACATACACTAGATAAACAATATCAATGTTCTGAGTGTCTGAAATGTTTTAGTGAAAAAGGCAGTCTTGTGAGACATATGAGAGTACATACAGGAGATAAACCATATAAATGTTCTGAGTGTCTGAAATGTTTTAATGTAAAAAACAGTCTTGTGAGACATATGAGAGTACATACAGGAGATAAACCATACCAATGTTCAGAGTGTCTGAAATGTTTTAGTGTAAAAAGCCAAATTGTGAAACAAATGAGAGTGCATACAGGAGATAAACCATTTCAATGTTCTGAGTGTCTGAAATCTTTTAATAAAAAATCAGACTTGTGAGACATACAAGAGTACATTCAAGAGATAGAACATGTTAGTGTTTAATGTTTAAGAAATATTTTAGTTATAAACTCATCAGAATATATAAAAGAGATATACCATAACAGTTGAGAGTGAAATATGTTAATGAAATGTCAGTCATATAAATCATATAAGTTCATAGAGGAGATAAGTTGTATTAATGTTCAGAATATCTTATATATTTAAAAAAGAAAGAGCAGTCGTGTGTACTCATGAGAGCTAATATACAGTACAAACAATTCATATATATATGGAAAATACTGTATCATGTGCCATTGTACCATATTGTACCATATGGCACCATTGTACCATATGGTACCGTTGTATTCAACACAATAACCGCACTAATATTTTCATCATTTTGTTTACAATAAACTTGTAAACAAGTTTTGTAAGCAATATAATGATAAACAAATTAGTGCAGTTATTGTGTTGAATACAATGAGTGTACACTTATACAATATACATTATATTTTCCCCAAAATAAGTGTAGAAAATTAACCTAGTGTTTTGGTGGACAAAGATTAAGGTGTTCATAATCCTCAACATGAGCATAGAGAAATGCTTCAATACTAGACAGTGAACTAAGCTCATGTTATCATAATTATTATCATAATCTGTATTTAAGCATGATACAGTGTACAGAGATGGGTGACATTTAGGTGTTCATGCAGAAAGACCATTGTTCTGCAGAACATTTCTGACAAACTTAAGACAATCTTAAGGCTAATATGACAATAACTTATTTATATTTACATACATGATCTCTGGGTGATCATAAACAATAATTTTTTTTATTACAAGATGCACAAGACGACTACTTTGCATATTAACACATTTTATTTATAAAACATTAAATTTAATTGTCATAATGAATTGTGTAAACTATTTTGCATTAATGTGTATCAGAAATTATCTAACGTTGACTCTTAGCATCAGTACACTAAGGTAAACCAGGCAACACATTGAGTCAGATGAATTATAGTTAATATTAGTAGGCGAACTTGCCTGTTTACCATCATACAACATGGAAGTAATACTTTTACCTCAAATGATCCTGATATTAAGAGAGCATTATCAGATACAAAAAGACAAAAATAAAATTGTTGTGTGTTAAAAGGGTTTCAAACAATGATACTAGTACAGTAGATCCTCAGTTAATGACATTAATCCATTCCAGAGAGCTTGTCTTTAACTCTTAACCCTTTGACTGTTTCGGTCATTATTACAACCTAGGATTTCAAAGGGCCTGTTATCCCAGGTGTAATGGGAGCAAATAAACACAGCAGAAAAAGTTTAGACTTATATTATCCTTCACCAATTATAACAGCAATATGTACACTATGTACAGTGATAAATATAGTGCACTCCACGGTAAGCAAGGCAGAAATAGAAGCCACAAGATAGCAGACCGTGCTTCAACCAGCTCTAGAGTGGGAATGACAAGGGCAGACAGGAGAGCGGTATCCACATAACCTCTGCGATTGTCAATCCCACCTTCTTATTGGCTAGAACCTGGTCACTAGTTGAACGATGGGGCCCCATCATCAACTCTTAGCAACCTGGTTCGCTGGTTGGGGGAGATAGCCTGTAAATGAGGGTGTGTCCATGCGCCGAATAAAGGTTACGTACTCTTTGCATGCCACACCCCCACCCCCGAGAAGGCTCAGGATTAGGCTGCCACCTCCCAGTGGTAACCGTGCCGCCATGGCACAAAATAATGGGACCGCCTATCCTCTCCACCATCCAACTCTTAGATAGAGCTCAGCTTTCCTAGTGCCTGAAAGCCAAACCCTAAACTCAGAGTGAGACAGCAGTCAGATAAGCCAACATAGGTCCAAGATACAAGCGGACGGTAGCCCGTATCCCCTCACTAAAAAAAACCCCCACATCAGGGGATAAAAAAAAGAGCTTGAAAGGGGGGTTACCACAAATACATCCTAACCTAAATAAAATATTAAACTAGACTCTTGACAAAGAGTCTGCCAACACATTTTCTTTGCCGGCAATATATTTAATAAAAATATTGTAGGGCTGCAGCCTGAGAGTCCAACGCATAAGCCTTGTGTTGTGATTCTTCATGGCTTGGAGATAGACTAACGGGTTGTGATCACTGTAGACTGTGACCACCTGCGATGTTTGGCCCACATAAACATCGAAATGCTCCAAAGCCATTACCAGCGCGAGGGCTTCTTTTTCAATGGTAGAGTAAGCTCTCTGATGTGGCTGGAACTTGGCTGAAAAGTATGCGATTGGCTGCAGCTCCTTGTTCCCGATTTGTAATAGTACCGCCCCAACCCCAGACTCACAAGCATCAACCTGTAATGAAAAAGGTTTGGAGAAGTCTGGAGACAGGAGAATGGGTGCAGAGCACAATAATCTTTTTGCTTTATTAAAAGCAGTGTTACAATCTGACGTCCAATTAAAGGGAACTTTATGACTGGTAAGAGAGGTAAGAGGGGCTACAATATCTGAGAAATTCTTACAGAAACTTCTGTAAAATCCTATCATGCCTAGGAAACGTTGAAGAGATTTCCTATCATGAGGAACTGGATATTCTTTAATCGAAAGAACTTTAGCAAGTTTAGGTGCAACTTTACCACTACCTACTTCATGGCCTAGAAAAGTGACAGTGGCCTGGCCAAAGGAAGATTTAGACAAATTAACTGTTAATTGGGAATTCTTAAAGGTCTCAAACAGAGCTTTAAGTCTAAGTAGGTGTTGATCCCAAGTATCAGACACCACAACAATATCATCTAGGTATGCTGCCGTGCCTTCAAGTCCTTTAATAGCCTGATGGACGAGTTTCTGGAATGAAGAGGGGGAATTTTTCATTCCGAAGGGGGTAACTGTATACTGATAATGACCTCCTGGAATCACGAAGGCAGAGATTTCCTTCGCCTTATCTGTCAAAGGTACCTGATAGTAACCTTTAAGGAGATCTAATTTGGACACAAAAGTAGCCTTACCCACAAAGTCAATTACGTCATCCAGACGAGGAAGAGGGTAAGCATCTGTAATTGTGACCTCGTTCACTTTACGGTAGTCTGTGCACATACGAAACCCTCCATCAGCCTTTTTTACTAGGATGCACGGTGAAGCCCATGGACTAGATGACTCCTCCACTAAACCATGTTCTAACAAGAAGTCTACTTCCTGCTGAAGTAGCCTTTGCTTTTCAGGATTAGCTCTGTAGGGGGAGAGTTTAATTGGTTTAGATTTTCCCACATCTACATCATGGTAACCTAACGTACATTTTTTCGGCACATCCGAAAAAATATTAGGATATGACTGTAGAAGCTCAGTTAAATTTGTTGCTTGTATTTCAGATAATCCATCCATTAACGGGCTAGGATCCTTGAGGAGGACAGAATTGGAAAGTTTAGTATTAATTTCAGAGATAGAGTGCAAAGAGTCAGAGTCGTCCTCAGAGGTAGAGGACAGAGTCATTACTGGGACTTTATCTGGTGTATGAAAGGCCTTGATTTGATTAATGTGGTAAGTTTTTGTTTTTGAGGTCTTATCAATGGGAGCTACCACATAATTTAAATCAGATAATCTACTTACTATCTGCATAGGTCCCGTAAATCTAGCTTTCAAGGTGTGGCCAGGTATAGGTTCCTGCACCAACACCTTGTCTCCTGGATGGAAGGAGCGGAATTGTGCACTTTTGTCATACCTCTGTTTCATCTTACTTTGAGCTATCTTTAGGTTAGCCGTGGCTAACTCACGTGCCACCTGCAACCTTGAAGACGGGTTGTAGAGTGCTGAGCTTACGTCTTCTCCCATCCATCCTTCTTTGAGCACCCGAAGAGGACCTCGTACATTGTGCCCAAAGATCAGCTCAAACGGACTATACCCTGTAGACTCTTGCACCGTCTCTCGTACTGAGAACAGCAACAATGGTAGAGATTCATCCCAATCTGTCGGAAAGTGCATGCAAAAACTTCTCATCATTGTTTTTAATGTTTGGTGGAATCTTTCCAAGGCGCCTTGGGACTGAGGGTGATAGGCAGTGGATAAGTTGTGAATTATCCCTAACCTAGTTAATACTTCCCTAAATGCTTTGGCAGTGAAGTTAGTACCTTGATCACTTTGTATAGTTTTAGGAATGCCAAAACAAGAAATGAATTTTGTTAAAGCTTTGAGAATAGCTTTAGTATTGATACTACGCATTGGGATCGCTTCAGGATATCTGGTTACTTTATCCATAATTGTAAATAAATACTGATTTCCAGACTTTGACTTAGGTAGTGGACCTACACAATCTATAATTAAATCTGCAAAAGGTTCTCCATCAGCAGGTATGGGTTGGAGAGGTGCAGGTTTAATGGAATGTCCAGGTTTTCCAACTTGCTGACATTCTCGGCAACACCTAATATGATTCTTCACATCTTTCTTTAATTTTGGCCAATAAAATTCTTTTGTGATTCTATACAAGGTTTTTGTAATTCCTAAGTGACCTCCTGATGACGTATTATGAGCTATATTTAATATCCGAGGTCTATACTTGGTTGGAACCACTAACCTGTCGTATAATTGCCGGCCCTCTATCTCCTTACCAGTCTCAGTGCATACCAAATAATCATTTTTAACTTCATACTTGACTGGATGACCCAAAGAGGATTTACCCATGGCTGCCTCAAAAGCGAATTTTAAAGAAGGGTCCTTTCGTTGTTCCTCCCGGAAGGACAGTCCCTCGGGCATGGAAACAGAGACATCTGGGAATCCTGCAACCTGGGAATAGGAAGGCTTGATCGGGGTCTGTTCACTTGATTTACGAGACTCCGGCCGGTGTGTCTCATAAAACAACGTGGCTATTCCGAGATCGGAGTCGTCCAAGGATAGGTCAACATTCTCCCCAGACAACCCTTGGGATGTTGCCCGAGTTATGGCCAACACTGGAGAAGCATTAATCATTATAGGTTCAGGACACGAAGTAACAGTAGTAATGTTATTACCCAGTAATAACATGGCATTTTTCATGGGAAATCCTTTTGAGATACCTACAGTCAAGTACCCAGTGTAATATTTGCACTGTACATAAATTTTATGCAAAGGAACAGAATATATAGTTCCTCCATAGGCTTCCAATAAAACTGATGAATTCAAGGAAGTATTCTCTGAAAGGGGTAATATTCCTTCTCTGACAAGTGAGCAATATGCTCCAGTATCTCTAAAGGTATTTACTTTAGTTGGTTCTGAGTTTTCCTGAAGGGAAATAAGACTTTCGCAATAATAAGGGGCCATACCTTTTTCTACTTCTCTAGGGGACATGTTACTAGGGATATTAGAGATTTTCCCGATGGGTTGAGGTTTTTGGGGGCAGTTGGAACTGATATGACCTACTTTATTACACCTGAAGCAGACGACAGGCTTGCCCTTTACTCCCTGATGACGTTGCAAGTGGTGTCGTTCTGGCTGGTGCCTCTCTGGATATTGTTGTCGAGATGCTCCATAAGTAGTTTGCCTCTCCGCAGGGGGACCATATGTTGAGAAGCGTGGCTCACCAGGTGACTTGGTTGGATGTCGTAGACGCTCTCCCTCCGGCTGGCACTTCATTCTCCAATGTTGTCGATCTCTGCTCACGCCAGACTGTTGAAAAGAGAGACAGGACCGCTCGGACAAGGAGCGGTTCGTTTCGAAGGTATCAGCCAACCTGGCCGCCTCCAATGCAGTGGTTAAGTCACGATCCTGCAGAAAGACACGAACCTCTGGTCCCACAGACTCCAGCAGGTTATCAATCAGAATAAGCTGCACCAGCTCCTCAAAGTTAGAGACACCACTCGCTTTATACCAGCTGGTAAAAGCTTTGGTTTGCTGTCTCACAAAGTCCACCAGGGATTGACCAAGCTGCCGCCTGTTCAATTTGAAGGTCTTACGATATTTAGCTGGGATACATGTATATGCTCCCAACACTGTGGTCTTCACTACTTGATAATCAGAGAATTCAGCGTCAGTTAATACCGACGTAAATTCCTGTGCCTTACCCAATAATGCTGTATGAACCAACGCTGCCCAGTGCTGTTCCGGCCACCTCAAGGCTCGAGCCTGATTTTCGAAGCTTTCGAAAAATTGCTCTGGTTCGGCCTCATTGAAGCGGGGAACAAGCTGTACTGCTTTTTGTAAACTGAAATCGTTTACAGAATGCGAAAACTGCCTCCTTTCTCTTTCCCTATCAAATTCTTCCCTTGCGAATGCTCTCTGTTCCCTAGTTTGCTCAAGATTGATTTTTGCCAGCTCAAGTGCCAACGACGCTGATTCACCCTGAGACAACCCAGCTGCACTATACTGACCATTTTGCTCCGTAGGTATATCATCTTCCTCCTGCGAGAACATAGTAGTTTTTTCCCTAACTCCCGTAAAGGGAGGAGTTTGATGTGCCATCTCTTCTTCAATAAGTATGTCAGCAATAAGTGAACGCAGTTGCGCAGCTGTAAGAGTGCGTTTATAGGGAATGCCAATGGAACGAGCAATTTGCCAACAACGCTGTAGAGACAATTTAGGTAGGTTATGCAAAGTATATGCCGACACCAGGCGTCTGACTCGTCTAGGTGGCATAAGTTATTCGCTATGCACAGTACGAATACCCCAACGTAACACGTTAATTTGCAGAACACGCTTAGCTAAGCACAGTACGATTGCAGAATACGCATACAAGCAAAGCCGACTGCACACAAGATTGACCGTAGCGAAGCGAGCACACTGAACAAGCTGTTGAACGATCACACAATAGCAAGGCTGATCATAAGCAACTGACACGCAAAATTTGTAAAGCGAAGCGAGACAGCAAGCTACCCAATGTTCCTGCTACAAGCTTCACCCTAAGCTCAACCGTTTCTCTAAGTCCAGCTCCCGGACAGGCTACCCATATTACAACCTAGGATTTCAAAGGGCCTGTTATCCCAGGTGTAATGGGAGCAAATAAACACAGCAGAAAAAGTTTAGACTTATATTATCCTTCACCAATTATAACAGCAATATGTACACTATGTACAGTGATAAATATAGTGCACTCCACGGTAAGCAAGGCAGAAATAGAAGCCACAAGATAGCAGACCGTGCTTCAACCAGCTCTAGAGTGGGAATGACAAGGGCAGACAGGAGAGCGGTATCCACATAACCTCTGCGATTGTCAATCCCACCTTCTTATTGGCTAGAACCTGGTCACTAGTTGAACGATGGGGCCCCATCATCAACTCTTAGCAACCTGGTTCGCTGGTTGGGGGAGATAGCCTGTAAATGAGGGTGTGTCCATGCGCCGAATAAAGGTTACGTACTCTTTGCATGCCACAGTCATATATATACGTCTTACGAGCCACCATGTTTGACGTATATATACTCATAAATTCTAGCGGCTTCAAATCAAGCCCTCTTCAAGGGGGGCTCCTTGTTGTGGTGAAGAGGCTCTTGGTCTGAGGAATTAGACCTGTCGGTCTCCTTCCTCAGACCGAACCTAATTACCCCCCAATCCCCCCTTCCCTATCCCATCCTCCCTTTTTTCCTTTCCTCCTCCTCCTCCCCACCCCTCCCTTTTGCCCTTCCTTTTTGGCCTTTGGGATTTTTTCCCCACAGGCATGCTAGTTCCTAGGTAGGGGAAAGGGTACCTGGGTCCATCCCATTCCATTGAAATTCTAGGTGGCGGCGTAGTTTCCCGTGGAATCTGGATTGCCTGGGGATGTCCCGATCCCTCTCCTGTATCCCGGAGGGTGGATTTGGGTGTCTTTCGGGCGACGGGTGTATCTCTGGAAGCCACCTTTTGGATTCCAGGGGTTGTACTTATCATAGAATACATGGACATGACACATCTGAGTGCAATGCTCTCTATAACCTTCAGTACTCTAGGTCTTTCCGTGGCCGTTCCAACCGCAGAACCCGTAGAGGAAACAGATATCGTGGTTCTCAAAATAACCAGAACCAGGCTTATTCTTCCAATTGTCAAACTAACCAGAACCAGGCTCATTCTTCCAATTCGGGGGAATTCGAGCGCCCCAGTCAATCCGTCCCATGGTGACAGTAGGTGATAATGAGTACACCATCCCCGTTCACAATTCCTTTGAAGCCTTAAGCATTCTCGAGAATGATAATCCTGCTGATGATGTTGCTTCACATGTCTCTGGCATAGATGATTTTGGGGATGAAGTAGAACAAGTCTTTTCTGATGACAATCCACCTTTTTGTTTGCACATAACTTCCAATGCAACCATAGGCCCTATAGTGCAAGCATCTGTTCATAATGCGCCCGTTCATTTGTTCATGGACTCTGGTGCGCAAGTCAATATTATTAGGTCTAGTTTGTTTAAGGATAAGCAGTTACGACATGTCCTCGTAGAACCGACTCATGTGTCCTCCCTTAGTGGAGTAGCTGGTTCTCACCTGCGTGTCCGAGGTCGGACTTCCCTAACCTTTTCTATCCAAGGTAGAGACTTCACTGCTTCCTTCCTTGTTGTCGACCAGATTACTTTCCCTGGTGACCCTCTACTGGGATTTGCTTCCATGCGAGACTTACGCATTGTGCTCGACCCTTATCGATGGCATGCCCAAATTGACGACTTGATCGTTCCATTCTGGGGTTACCAGCTTGGATCAGAAATCTGTTATACTGCTGCAGAGTATGATGTACGGTTTAAGTCCTTACAAGCTAATGCATTCTCCAGTAGCGTACCCAAGCGGTCAGGCACTGGTAATTCTGTCACTCCCATCAGTGTTCCACCTATACCTTCAGACTTGCAGGATAGTCCGATGCCTCAAGTGTCCGAGGACACTCAGATTGCCTTGAGTGCACAACCTATCCCTGCAATGACTGCTAGTTCGAGTAGTAGGGGGATTTCTCCACAGGGGATGCCTTGTCAGGGAATACAGGTTTAGGAACCTCAAAATAATTGAGGTGTTTTATCGATTACTTGAAACTAGTAATGCCATCTCTTGTTGATGTCACATGCCGTCTGCAGAAAGACGTCTCTGTTGTGGCTAGTGCTCTCACTAGAGTGTCTGTAGTTGTTCCTAGTGTTCCAGATGCTGATAACGTCCTAGTTGACAGTGATTCCTGCAAAGTAAAAGGTCTATTTGTTGAACCATCCTTACATGTTGTAAGAGATAGTAAGATCCATTTCTTCCTGGCCAACACTTCTGGTCACAGTGTTTGCCTCAGAGCAAATACCAATCTTGTTGACCTTGTTCACTATCCTTACCCTGTTCAGGTAGAGGATGAGTTGTCACCTGACCAGTGGGTCGGTGCTATTTCTGCCGGGGAGACCTCATCCACTTCACTGGATCAATCTGTTCCACCAGTTGAGGAGAAAGACTTAGCTCCCACTGACTTCCCAGATGAAGTCAAGCGTTTGTTGACTCTGTTGAACAAACGTCGTACAGCCATTGCCTTACCAGGTGAGAAGATGGGTATAACGAACTTATTGTCCCATCGTATTCCACTTGAACCTGGTACTAGACCTATCTACATACCTGCGTACAGAATGCCTCATTCACAAGTTGCTGTCGCAGAAGAATTGATAAATCAAATGCTTGATGATGGAGTTATTGCACCTAGCAATTCCCCTAGGAATGCACCCTTGATACTAGTACCTAAGAAGGATGGTACTTGGCGCCCAGTAATTGACTTTAGGAAGTTAAATGCGAAAACCATTCCAGATCGCTTCCCACTTCCTGTACTGGGTGATCTTTTACGTAACATCGGAGATAACAAAGTCTTTTCAACCCTGGATTTGTTACAAGGGTTTTGGCAAGTCCCTCTTCAGGAGGACAGCCAAGAGCTAACTGCATTCTCCACTCCTACAGGTCATTATCACTTCCTCCATATGGCGTTTGGATTACGATCTCCCCCTATCACGTTCTCAAGGCTCATGACTAATATCTTTAGAGGTCTCATAGGTAATACACTTATGGTGTACTTAGATGACGTAATCGTCATGTCTAAAGACGTGGATACACACTTGAAAAGACTTGATGTAGTACTTGGTAAGCTTGAAGAAGCCAATTTAAAGATCAAACTGTCTAAATGTCAATTTTTCAGATCAGAAATTAAGTTTCTTGGTCACATAGTCACTCCTAGAGGGGTTACGACTGACCAAAGTAAAGTAACTGCAGTACTAAATTTTCCAACTCCCAAAACTGCTGATGCCGTAAGATCCTTTGTGGGCTTAGCAGGTTTTTATAGATCTTTCATTGCCAATTTTTCTTCCATAGCTGCTCCTCTAACTGAGTTGCTTAAGAAAGATGCTCCTTTTGTTTGGACCTTCCGTCAAGAAAGAGCATTCCGAACTCTAAAAGAAAAGCTAACATCTGCTCCAATTTTGAAATTTCCAGATATTTCTAAGCCCTTCTATCTGACAACTGATGCTAGTTCAATTGGCATAGGTGCCGTACTAGCTCAGAAGACCGATGGCAAGTACAACGCAGTTGCATTTGCTAGCCGAGTCCTTACGAAGGCTGAACGTAATTATACAGTAACTGAGCAAGAAGCTTTAGCAATAGTGTGGTCTTTAAAGCACTACCGAGACATTATTTATCAGTACTCTGTTCATATCTTGACAGACCATGCTCCACTGATACCTTTATTCCAGAACAAACAACCTACTGGAAGGTTAGCTAGATGGACCTTGACTATCCAAGAGTTCAATCCCACCTTTGAGCAGTTACCTGGCAAGTCAAATGTAGTCGCAGATGCCTTATCGCGACATGTTAGTATAGTAACTGCAGACCCTCCATTTAGTGCTGAAGATGTAAAGAATGCTCAACGAACAGATCCCATGTGGTCTGGTGTGATTCGATTCCTGCTCCAGGAAGATCTTATTCTGACTGTGAAGCCACCAGCACCCATTAGTGACTTTGTCATGAACCAAGAATTACTGTATCGAACAGCCGAGTTGCGTACTCCTAGCAGAAGAGTATACCAGTTAGTAATTCCACAGTCACTAGTAAATGTAGCCTTACAGCTAGTTCATGATGTATCAGGTGTTGCACACCCTGGTATGGATCGTTCAGTAAAACAAGCCAGATTGAAATACTTTTGGCCTCGTATGGCAACTGATATTTCTGAGTATGTTAAGAAATGTAGTGTCTGCATGCAACATAAAGGCAATGCTAATGGCCCTAATCCAATCCAAGTGTATCCAACTACTAGCGAACCTTGGGAAAGAGTTGCGCTAGATTTGTTAACTAATTTCCAATGTTCCCTCCAAGGTAACAAACATCTGTGTGTTATGGTAGACCATTTCACCAGATATTGTGAGTTAGTTCCTATTGCAGATAAGACTGCCGAGACAGTAGCTAAAGCGTTTAAAGAACGCATTATCTGCAGGCATATATATATATAGCCGGTATTCTCCCGGCCCGGGCCTTTTCCAAGTGGTGGCCCGGCCTTGGCTCCCTCTTTAGGGAGTGTCTGAGACCTAAGTCTCCCATGGGAGGAGGCACAAGTACCTCCTCATCTTTGGGACCAACTGTCCCCAGGCCTAGCCACAAGCTAGGCCTCTCTGGTCTGCCATCCCCGCCCCAAGGGGGCAAATGGGAATGACAGTCTTATGAGCTAAAGGCTCGGGCTCAGGCACCTACCCTACCCTAGAAGGGTTAGGCATGGTGTCGATCGAAATTAAGAGACAAGATTGTGTTAAAGTTTGTTTCTTATAGATATACCTGTTATATTAAAGGAACTTTATATAAAAGTGTAAGCTTTCAAATATATATTAACAGTGACATTTATATATGTGTAAGTAATATTCACGTGTGATTTACAGTTATACAGTGACATTTATATTGTATAGTGAATGAAGTGTATAACATCGTTATTTACGATTAATCATCGTGGTCAGGCTGACACAGCAAACAAGCCATAAACGCCAGCCATATGTACTGTGTACCCTTCATGGTCATTGACCCTGAGGTTAAGCTTAGTAGGTCAGTAGTGTCTGACTGATTATTGCTGACTTAAGCATAACAAAAACTCAGCTGTTTATAGCAGTACAGTGTTTTTTAAACACTCTAAGTGTGGTGCTAGAATTTTCAGTATACCATTAAAATGGCTTGTTTGAAAACTCAGTTTCAGTCTTTACAGACTAAGATTACACAATTAGAAAATCTAATTTCAGTCTGTATAGGATTAACTCAAGATACAAACATAGATTTTGATGATCTTGAGGTCAAATTTGAATTATTTACACAACGTCTGGAAATAATTAATTCAGACTACACACATTATGAAAATAAATTTCTTGAATCAGATCCATCTGAGGATGAAATTAAAAATGTTTTGGATACTTTTAGTAATCAACAATTAAGGTGGACAGGAGTACAGGCTATCTGCCGCAAAACTCTGTCACAGAGACCTACTGTAACTAGTGGTCAAACACCTGTTACACCTGTAACAACAACAAGTGTACCATTACCAAACTTACCTACATTGTCATTACCTATTTTCCAAGGTCATAATTATGAAGTGGTTAGTGGTTTTCAATCCATAGTAAATTCACGAACTGACATAGATGAGATTGCTAAGTTCAATTATCTTAAATGCTTTGTGAAGGGAGAACCCTATGAACTGATTAAGTAATTTCCAGTGGTCAAAGGCAATTATCAAATAGCCTTACGTGTCTTAGCAGACAATTACTTTGATGCTGACAAGGCCAGAGTTAGAAATGCAGTCTTAATATCAAGCTTGAAGCCACCCAAACATTGTTTTTCAGACTTACAGGCATTTAGAATTACATTAGACAATAGTCTTAGATCTCTAGATGCTAAATATGACCTAAGGCAATGTGATTGGTTTATCAGTGGTATTGTACAAGATAAGCTGTCACCACAAACTATTGAACGATTAAATATTATGTTCAATAAACGCTATTTCACTTGTGAAGAAATTAGCAATGGTTTACAAACAATAGTGTCATGCATGCAAGCAACGAGACAAGATGAAAAATCCACAAATCCAGTGGATAATAAACCTTCAACTCAGTATAAAAAGAGTATACCTACTCCCACTAAAACACAGAATGGGAAATCCCATATAGGCATTTATCAAGCTGTGAATACAACAGACAGTAAACAAACTGTCACACATAAACGTACTCCAAAATGTGTACTTTGTGATGGAACACATTGGGCACAGTATTGTATTCAATACACATCAATGGAGGCACGTAAACAACGTGTTCATCAGCTGAAAAGGTGCATCAAGTGTTTAGGTGAACACAAGGGAGGTAAATGCTCACTGAAGAAGTGTTTTAAATGCAAGGGTATGCATCATACAGCATTATGCCCAAATACTTTTGCTGAACAGCAGCAGACTTCCACAGAATCAGGAAGTCAACAAGCAACAGCATTAAATGTGAGAGATAAGTTTAAAGCAACTGCTCTCCCGATAGCTCGAGTTATCTAATAAATTACACAAAACCAATGCGCTAACACTATTTGATCAAGGCTCACAAAGGTCCTTCATAAGAAGAAGTGTGTTGCAGAAACTGAATAAACAACCCTATGCCAAAATACAGTTAGATATAGCTGTTTTTTTCCACAATTCTGGTAAACAGACATATGACCTAGCCAGAATCATTGTTGGTCTAGGAAACAGGAAAAAGACAGTAGAAGCTGTGGTAGTAGATGATTTGCCTAAGTCTGTGCAGATCCAGGGATTAAAAGAAACAGTTGCAGCACTGAAAGCAGCTAAGGTCAAGTTAGCCTGTCCTGACATACAGACGGACACTATTAGTCCAATTGATTTAATCATTGGAAGTGATTATTATCACTGTTTTGTGCAAAATATAGTAAGTAAACATGATGTTCACTTGCTGAAAACAGCAGGAGGCCACATGATATGTGGTCCCATTCCCTCTCAAAGTGGGAAAGAAGCTGATATTGATTCAGTGGAAAATGTACTAGTTACGAGAATAACCGCTGATCATGTACCACAGCAAAAATTATCATTACTGGAAGAAATGAATGAACCAGTTAAGTTGTGGGATTTAGATGCGATAGGTATTGATGTAAATAAACCAAGCCCACAAGAGTCTCAGACTTATAACCAATATTTGGACACTGTCAAATATAAAGATGGACAGTATTGGGTTAGGTTACCATGGAAATTGAATCCACCACATCTGCCTAGCAATTATCGCATGGCTTTCGGACAGAAGAAAGCACAAATACATGAGCTCAGGAAGAATCCAGAGCTACTGACTGTCTATGATAATATCATACAAGAACAGTTGGACAATAAATTCATTGAGGAAATAGTCGAAGATAAGTTGAAGACAAACGCTCATTATCTCCCGCACCATGGAGTCAGAAAGGATTCTGAAACCACTCCACTACGTGTTGTATATAATTGCAGCGCACGTGCAAATAAAGATGTAGCAAGTCTTAATGATTGTCTGATGACCGGACCCTCACTAACTGAGAAGCTTGGAGAAGTGCTTATGAAATTTCGCACAAACCCATATGCCTACACGGCTGATATTTCCAAAGCTTTCTTAAGAGTAGGACTACAAGAAATAGATAGAGATTATACTCGATTCTTGCGGCCTGAAAATCCACATGATCCTCAAAGTCCTGTGAAAACTTATCGTTTCGAATCAGTATTGTTTGGTGCAACATCCTCTCCATTCTTACTATTAGCTACTCTAAATACACATTTGAAGAAATCTGAAAGTTCCTTCAAAGAAATCTTAAAGAAAAGTTTCTATGTGGACAATCTTCAAGGTAGTGTGAATAAAGAGGAGGATTTGAAATCCTTATACAGAGAAGCTAACAAGGAGATGAAAGAAGCAAATATGCCTCTAAGGATGTGGAATACAAATTCAAAGCAATTAAGTGAACTTATCAAAGAAGATTTCGCTGAAGCTGAAATTCCTGATTGCAACAATATGCTGGGACTTTATTGGAACACACAGGAAGTTACTTTGAGTCTCAAAAAGATAAACAATAAATCATGCAGTACACTCACTAAACGTAGTTTACTGTCAGAGGTATCACAATGTTTTGATCCTCTAGGGCTCGTCTCACCAATTACCATAAAGGGTAAAATGCTTATGCAAGATGCATGGAAGCTCAAAATTGGATGGGATGAGAACTTGTCTCTAGAAATGAGTCAAGCATGGGATGAAATATCCAAGGAGTTTAAGCAACTTCATCAAATTAAATTTCCCAGACAAATAGGTCAAGAGGGAAACAATTACACATTACATGTGTTCTGTGATGCGTCAACCAGAGGTTATGGCGCTGTAGCTTACATGAGTAATGCTGAAGGAAGTACACTAATTACTTCAAAGGCCAGGGTAGCACCCTTGAAGGTCAGAACAGTACCATAATTGGAACTGACAGCACTCTATGTAGGTACAAAATTAGCTGTCTATCTCAACAAAGTACTTGATCATCTCACTATTGAAAAAACCGTGATCTGGAGTGATAATGAAGCAGTTCTCCAGTGGTTAAGAAATAATAAGAGTAAGTTGGTCTATGTACAGAACAGAGTAGCAGAAATAAAAGAGATGCAGAGAGATTATCTCTTTCTCCACGTCTCTACCCAAGAGAATCCAGCTGACATGTTGTCACGTGGTGTCTCACTCAAGAAATTTGTGGATAATAAATTATGGCTCCACGGACCGAACTGGCTCTCTAATGAAAATAACTGGCCTCAGCAAAAAGCTCACATTATGCCAGAAGAAACAGTCTGCTTGAACACAGCAGAAATAAGTTGTGTAAATACTGCAGACACAACAGAAATAGTCATTGATGGATCTAAATACTCATCTTTGGGTAATCTCTTAAGAGCTACAGCTCTTGTCTTTAAATTCATTAAAGGAATAAAACCTGATTATGAAAGTCTTGAACCCATTAAATACTGGGTGAAACTAATACAGAAAGATGTTTTCTCTACAGAATATAAATTTCTAGAAACACAAGATAAATCCCCAAAGAAACCTGTTATGATTAATTCTTTAGGACTTTATCTCGACTCAGAAAAGATTATAAGATGTCGAGGAAGAATCCATAATTTTTCACTACCTAAAGAAGCCATACATCCAATATTGATCCCCAAGAATCATTGGCTGACAAAACTGATTGTGCAAAACGCCCACAGTAACGTGTTACATGGTGGGGTAGCTGACTCCCTTTGTCATATACGACAATCCTACTGGATACCTCAAGGTCGACAAAGTGTGAAAAAACAAATAAGGGACTGTATTACTTGTCGTCACTATGATATGCGAGTATGTCAGTATCCAGGTCCACCTCCATATCCCTCTGAAAGAGTTTGTCGTATCACTCCATTTGAGGTGACAGGTGTAGATTACACTGGACCAATAATTTTAACCAAAACAGTTGACAAAGTTCCCATCAAGGTGTACATCTGTTTGTTCACTTGTGCTACAACGAGAGCAGTACATCTAGAAGTAGCCACTGACATGTCTGCTGAAACCTTTATCAAATTATTCAGGTTTGCAGCCAGAAGGGCATGTCCCAGACTGATGATTTCAGATAATGCAACGAACTTTGTTGCTGGTGCTGCTTATATAAGCAAGATCTTTGATCAACCAGAAGTACAACAGATACTGAATCAAAGCAGATGTCGTTGGAGATATATTCCTCTTAAATCTCCATGGCACGGCGGATTTTATGAAAGAATGATCGGCATTGTAAAACGTTGTTTAAGGAAGACTCTTCATCGACTTAGAAGAATTCCGTACAGTTGTGACTGAAATAGAAAATAGAGTCAACAACAGACCTCTAACTTACGTTACCGATGATCTGGACAATTTAGAAGTGTTAAGTCCATCTCATTTACTCCACGGCAGAAGGCTCGAACCTGTTCCTTCCATGAATGATAAAGAAATCATAGAGGATCCTACTTATTTCGAACCTGAGCAACTCAGACGTAAATTCAAACACCTGAATAAAGTGATTGGCGAGAAGACTATCTCACCTCATTGAGAGAACACTTCTATGGAGCTGGTGTTACTGAAAATCATAAGTCCTTAAGACCTGGTGACATAGTGATTATTGACAATGATGGTCCGAGGTCCCAATGGCCACTTGGAAAAATTGTGACCATATATCCTGATGCAAATGGAATCATCAGGACAGTTGATGTTTTAAGCAAAGGTGTAGTGAATAAGCGGACAATAAACTAGTACAGTTAGAATTACACAGTGTTGAAAACAAAATTAGTGATTCTCCAGAAACCACACTGACTAAAGCTGTTCAGAAAAGACAAGCAGCAGTGGTGGCGAGTGAGAAAATCAAATTAATGTTAAGTGATGAATAGTTCACCTGCAGCGAACCTCCGCCACCCCCCAGTGTGGAGAAATTTTCTCCAGGAGGGGGTATCAGCCCCCTTCAGCCCCTTCAGCCCCCTTCAGCCCCTTCAGCCCCTTTCAGCCCTGAGGGGCCCAGCCCTCTCAGAAGGGGCAAGCGTCTTGTTTACTGCTACAGTGAGTAATTGATCACAGATGCTGTACGAGTATGCGACGTGGTCAAGTGACCACTGCTCCTTGCAGTCCAGTGTTGCAAAGTGTAGTTTAATAAGAGACAGTACATCTCTTACTTTAGCAGGACAATTAAGGAAAATCCTGCTCCCACTTTATTACCATAGTAAAGATAGTGGACATTGTTGTCTATGCTTAAGACAGCAAGATTCAAACATTCTGCTTTACTTCATCGATGAAGTGGCAAGGAAGCAAAAGTACTATGTCAGCTTTTTTTTGTGCAAGGGGCAGTGACGGCATGGGGCGCTGTGGCGTCTTCAGATTACTTTTGACTCTACTGAGAGTGACACTGACGCCAGGAAAACCAACAAAGAACGATCTGTGCGTTAGTGTGAACAAAGTGTCTCATAAAACACAATAAACACTTAAGAGAAGTGTGATCAGCTTCTTTAGTGATAAGATTGTGAACAATAAAGACAAATCTTGTGGAACATAGTGTACCAGTGTGCGTTTTCCTAGACTATGGAAGACGTGGACATCCAAGGACACTTCAGCTTCTGTCGAAGGTGTGAAGAACACCATAGCTCATGCTACAAGAGCAAGGTAGGTTACGAATTTCTTGTAGTACAGGGGACTGCGCAGTTCTTGAGTCGCAAGGAATTTGTAATCAACCTATAGTCGGCAGTAAGGGGCGGACTTTTGAGTCCACACAAGTAAATTTGTCAGCCATCAGTGAATGAAATATGCTGACATAACACCCCCTAGGGGTAATTTATAATCTTACAAATTATAACTCTTTATAGCCCGTTGAGAGATGACTTCGACAGCTTCTCAAGACCTCGTCTGCAGGGGCGGCTGTGCAGGCGATGAGCTGTCTTTCTTAGTTATGTACAAACTCTTTAAACTTAACTGGTAATGCCATTTCTCAACAGTTCTTGTATATTTATGAAAATTTACATTAGCTATACTGCTTAGTGGACTTTATAATTAAGAAAAATTTAAGTGGAGTTAGACTTATTGAAGTATTTTCTTTTGTTTGCTTGGTTACATTTATTAATCACATAACAGCTGATCCCTGAACAACACTGGGGTTAGGTCCGCAGTCGAAATTCCTCGTATAACTAATTGACTCATCAAAAACGTAACCACTAATGGCCTACTCTTGACCAGAAGCCTTACTGATAATATAAACAGGCTATTTATACATGTTTTGTATATTATGTGTATTATATACTGTATTTTTACAATAAAGTAAGCTAGTGAAAAGAAAATGTTATTAAGTGAAATCATAGCAAAGAGAAAATACATTTACAGTACCGTACAGTAGTTATCGATACAGTAAGTTTACGTAGTCTGTTTACAAGAAGACTCTTCTGTCTGTCAGTCCTACAACAAGATTGTCTTATACGATACAAAACACTGCAGATGTAATACGTATTACTAAAACTAGACATCAAAAATGAAAACATAGTGAAAAAGAAATTAACATTTATTTTTGAATGAATATATCGTCTTTATGTATGTTTATATTTAACTTGACTGTGAATGGATCATGTACTATCTTTAACAATAATAATAATAATATCATCATTATGAATAAATTGTTATATTATTATATTGATATATAATATAATAAAAATATAACAACATCTTGCCCATTGGCCACAATTCTCAATGTTGCTTTGCATCAATTAAAACAATATTGCCAGGTTGAATCTTCTGCCTAATCACAGTTTCTGATGCACCGTAAAAGTGTTCACGTAGAGTGCGAAGATATTCTTTGTGCTACACATTAGACTAATGATTAATTTAAGACATTAAATTTATCCTGCAATAATTCTGCATTATTATAAAGTCATCACTTTCTTCTGTAGTATTTCTCGAGATAGCTGCAGCCTCCAATTTTTGTTCACATATTAAATGAGATGTTAATATATGCACATGAGCAGTTTCACTGATGTATGCAATGGAATGACTGTTTATTCGATTTTCTGCTCCTACTAACACAGTACATAGACATCTCTCTACTGTTCCTATCGTTCATAAAAACTAGCTTGCCAAGGAGCTCTGAGGATGATAAATTTCCAGACACATCCTAGCTGGGATAACAAAAATTGAACATTATAACTCCATCAAATATTGCACACCCGCTACAAAATTTGTGGCACATTTTCGAAACATTTGTATAAACTGCTGGGAAGGTAAGTCCTGGACCACTTCTAAATGAACTGTATGGATAGTAGTATATATTTTTAAACAAATATAAACTTTCAAGGGAACATCATCTGGATTTCCAGGAAAGGAAATTGGATCACTATAGTCAACACCTGTTAACAATTGGTAATGATGGATGATCTTGGCACATACAAGCTTTGACAGCACCCGACCACGTATAACACAAGATTTAATGCATTTTTTGTTTGCACTTTACCGCCCCTCTGGTATACCGAAAGTTTCTAGTACCCCTCCGTGCATTAGAATTCTGGGGGCATTTAAAACGATTAAGGATGTCAGATAATGGGCTTTGGGCACTATGAAAGAATGTTTTGCATGTCCTCCAATTTCAGTATGTTACAGCCTACCTCTATATCTAATTAAATCATGTTCTAAATATATGAACCCTTTATGGGTCTTCCTTTACCAACAATTTAATTCCCTCTGTATACATTTCCTCGAACTCTTTCAGTCCGGTATTTTCGAGGATGTGGAAAATTATAGGAATCATTAATTTTATTTATAAATATAAACACCATTAAGTAGGAAAGAATATCTATTAACAGCATCGGCTAATGTGTGACAAATTATTGAATCAGTGGTCACAGTAATTTCAGTAGATATAATATGTACCTTTTGATTAGATTTTGTCACTGAAGTTGCTAGTTTATTGTGCACCGCAGATCTATCCTGTGGACGGTAGCGCAAGAGCATATGAATACACAAAGGACCTAGGAACTAGGCCTCAAAAGGGTTACAGGTGTACATTTGAATTTATATCTACAGTTCACTTATCTGTTACAAGCAAATTTAGGAAATTTGCTTAGTATATCTTGTATCTTATTTTCATTAATAAGATATCTTGACATGTCACATAGGTTATTATACTGTCTCTGTATTCCTCAACAAGTGGGCAATTAAGCACATAGTGCTCAAGACAGTGACAATATGCCTGACCACATAATTTGCATTTAGTTTGATAATCCGTGTGTATCCCAAACTACCTGAAGTACTTGTAACCAAGCCTGAGCTTAGCCACTTCAACATCAGTCTGTTCACATTGCAAGTTGATCCATAGACATACTTATCTACATTCAAGTTATCATAGTGGGTTATAGATCCACTCAGATTTCTAATTGCATACTTATAACATTCATTTTCATTATTTACTTCTCTCCTAATATTATTCCTAATGCTAGACACAGATATACCAAGGTTATATTCTGCATTCTCCTTCAGGGTACTCTTCTTGGCTAACATATCAACTTTATCATGAAAGTGTAATCCAATGTGTGATGGAATACATAGCAATTATACATTAATTCCTTTTTCCCGGATTTTTGATTATCTATACCAGGCTTCTCCAATGAGCATGTTGGAGTCATTATGTGAGTCAAGAGCCATCAGTGATGACATAGAATCAGTATTGATGATAGAGTAAAGCTCACTGTCATAAGTTAGCTTTAGCGCCATTAGAATCGCAAATAATTCAGTTTGCAGTGTAAACGCCCAGTTGTTAATTCTTATGTTAACTCAACAAATTTACTATTGTTCTTAACATGGGAGGTGTCAACGAGAGTAGATGCAGCCTTGGCCAATTATTTTGGTTTACCAACTAACTCGGTCTTAAAAACCATAATGTAGTATTCACAGATTTATTATGTCAAACCTTGTGACAAGAAATCAGCTGGTTTCTCCTCGCCAGATTTATGATTAAAGACTATTAGATGTTGACCTAAACTTTTATATTTCTCTAGAGTTTCATTTATTTTAGCGACTGTGTTTTCTACATACACAGTTTTATTATTATTATTATTATTATTATTATTATTATTATTATTACTATTATTATTATTATTATTGTGTCCATTGTAAGGATACTTCATTATCAGACCAGTTCACAGTGTGTGTAATATTTATTACCTGCAATTTATCTCTTATATAATTAGCTAATTTGACACTTAAATGGCTGTTAATTCTAATTGAGGTAATGCATGTTTTTTTAATGTAACCAACTTTGCCTTTGACTTTACAAGAAAAATAGATTCATTTCTCTGAATATAAGTGACTGTTCCAAACACCTATTTTGAAGTGTCACAAAATATGTGTAGCACATTGTCACCTTGACCTGCCACATTAGGTGGAATTTTAACATTGGAATTTGTACGTAATCTCCTATGAATTCTTCCCATTTTTTAATAAATTCCCTAGACAGTGCTTCATCCCAAGCACTTTTAAGTTTCTTTGCTTCTTGCATCAACAATTTCACTCTTATTGTAAGGGGTGATACCGAACCTTGTGGACTGAAGCTTCTGGAAGTCTCAGCAATCAATGTTCTCTTTGTCAGTTTATTAGGAATAAATAATCGGTAGGTTTTAACAATAATAAATATCAGTATCCCATGTTAATCCTAGGACATATATTACTACACTTAGTAATTTCATCTTCATCTTATATATTTTGTCCTTTAATTTGGACGAATTGCTAATCAATTGTCTCAGATGCATGTTTGCACTTTTCATTATCCTATTTACTTACGAATATGTCGTCATTAGTTCCTCTTCAGTTGACATCACACATAGGAAAATGTCCACATAAAACTGTTTACACATAGCTTCACTCAGTGGCCTTCCCGAACGTTTGAGGTGAGTATTTATAGTCGCCTGAAGCAGAAATGGACTAGAATTACTGACATTTAGTACTCTCCTAAGGCAGAAGGTTTTTACAGGGCTAAATGGGTCAGTAGGATTTCATGGGCACAAGGAATGGGTATAATCCTGGGATGTTTTACTTATATCAGGAGGTATCCTAATTTATCTATTAATAAAGACGGACCTGTCATAGGTCATTCAGGCTTGGTACATCCTTACTCATTCTTGCACTACAGTTGAATACTATCCTCAGGGGACTTGTTTTAGAGTCTTTTTATTACTCAGTGGTGTGGTAAGTAATGATGATAAGCGTTAACCTGTTCAGAAGGTAACTCTTCGATAGTTCTCCTTTAATTGGTAATTATTTTATTATATTCTATCAATTAATCACGAGTCTTACTTAATTCGTGGAGCTGTGCCACTAACTATAAGCCATAAAGTTGGTAGAATTACCGACAATATGTAAAGTAAAAGGACACAAGTGCAACTAATGTTACATTTATTGTGGCAACGTTTCGCTCTCCAGGAGCTTTATCAAGCCATTAGCTTGATAAAGCTCCTGGAAAGCGAAACGTTGCCACAATAAATGTAACATTAGTTGCACTTGTGTCCTTTTACTTTACAACTATAAGCCATTCTATAATTTATAGAGTTCTGGTTGATCCAGCGTCCACGCAAGTCCTACCCAATATTGTTCATATTTCACATTTTCCGGATATTGTTCCTGAGTGAACGAATCATTTGGACTTCAGTTACATTAATTCCAATGCTGTCCAGATCCCATAATTTATTTAGTAGCTCAACATCGTCCCTGTTAAAGAATATTTAGACTGGGGATCTCTTTCATTTGTAAGACACACAGTGACCACATTTAATGACTCTTATAATCATTCATTTCTAGAGAGGAGAATTCTGCCATAAACTAGATGGCTTCTGTCAGTTTTTAGAATGATACCAAATTTTGTCGCTGTACCCTTCACAAATGAGGTATTATGATCATTCCCTCTTAAGATATTTATTGGTACCAACGAGTCGTTGGTACCAATAAATATCTAAGTCCAACTGTAGTTATTTTCTCTGGTAGGCTGTCTACTACGACTGCGGTGATACATATCACCTAGCCTCCCTGGCCAACATAAATATTCACCGTGCCGTTCTGCTGGGACTTTTTGTCTAATAGAAATCCAGAAAATTTGAAAATTTCAGAATTCCCACTTTGCACATCCATACCTCTAAAACAACTACGTTTGATAAATGTGCACTGGAATCCTTGATCTAGCAAAATACTTAGGTTTAATTTTTATTTTCGCCTATTATCCTGAATATTCACTTTCACTACGGGTAAGGCTACTTCAGCAGTTCAGTTCCATTATAATTTACATTCGCTGCTACTTTCACGTATGTAACAGCTGTGCTATGGTTATTATCATATACAAACCTGCATATTACAACATGGTGTCTTCCTTTCTGACACTCATAACAATTATTTAATTTAATACGGGAATCTTTCACATCATTATTGCCCAAACACCTTGTACACCTAATAAGTTCTTCCACTTTATTCACCCTAATATTCCAGGAATCGTATGCATTACATTTTTTTTTAGGAATGAGTGCCTTGACAGCAAAAAAGACAATCCCGTTTCGGCTTTATTCCTATTATTTATAGGGTTACCCTTGTTCAAGGACCAATTTCTCTTAACTTCCTGGTTTCTGCCTCTTGATGTGTCGCAATTCTCTCTTTATTCTAAGATGAATTGTTATTATAATGAACCTTAGTGCATTTCTTCGTTTTTTTTGCGATTTATCATTATCATGAACTACATCAGAGTCATTATTTATTAGATCATAATTATTTGGTTGACTAGTTTGCAGCTGTACAAACAACTCTTGGATGCTCACTCTTATCTCATCCAAGGAGAAGTATCATTTATGGCAGCTATTAGATGAGCACTCGACAGTTCTATTAGTTATTTAATTTTGAACACTAGCACTCAGTATCCAATCTGATCTTTCCAGATCACATTTATTACTGAATATTATAACAGTGCTTTTCAATCTGACTGGAAATAGTTGTAAATTTTTATAATTGTGCTCTGAAGTTTTTAAATTAACCACAATAGTTACCAGGTCCAACCTACTCTTCTCTGAATTCCATATTCCAACAGATTAACCACGACTCACGAAATCGTAATAACACGATAGCCAACAGACCACAGTATGGGTGGGGGTTGAACTAGTGGCAAGTGAGTCGTAAAACGCCAGGCTAGCGTAGAGGCCACTGGGCCAGCTGGCTGCAGTGAATCTTGTAGCCAGCTGGCCCAGTGGCTGACGCACTGGCCTGGGGTTATACAACTCACTTGCTGCAGGTTCAGTCCCTCCTGTACCGTGCTTTATATCAACCACTTCTGCGTAACTACTGTCTACATTTGGAAAACCTTATATTAAGATAGGTAATAATAACTCTGTGACACATTCAAGATCATTCCTCTTATGTACATCCGCCTTGAATATGGACCAGAATTCTTCTCATCTGTTTCCTGGATTAAATTTGGGTAGAGACAATTCTGGGAGCTTAGAAAGAGTCCTCTTATTTACATTACTAGGCTGGCTAACTGCATTATTTACACACATTAATTTATTTACACTCATTAATTTAATTTCTCTTCAAGATCGTAATATTGGGGGATCAAGAACTCCATTTACTGTTCATCTGAACAATTTTTCGGCAATCTTCATGCTGTTTATACACTAATTTGTATGATTCATATTTATTTTCTAGTGAATCTAAAAACAGTTTTAAATTAACACTGTTCAGTTTCATCAGTCAATATTTCCATGGACTTACTATAAGCTTTAGTTATATGACCTTTCCCTGCATTAAGTGACGCTTTTATTTTACTCATATCCATGGATTTACCATTTACATTAACTTTTTAAGAGTCCTCTATGGTTTATGTATGGATTAGTCTTTATATATTTAATTTACACTATGCTTTACACACTATCACATAATTACACTTTTTATAATTAATTATTTCAAATTAAATTAAATAAATCCTAACAATTTTTTTCTGGCTTATTGTATTGCTTATGTATATAACAATTATAAATCCTAGCAACTTAGAGAGATTATTATTATTTGCATAATGCACAATATTAAATATTAATTTTATAATGAACCACTTTCTGCTTAGTCAAATAATATATATTATTAGATTGTTATTTTTTGTAGACTTCGATAAGTTATCACTTTATTGTCAAACCGTATTGATTTACTTTAATTACTTAATCATAACTAATTATTTCTCTTTCATTATTACCGAGATCATTAAGGTCAAGATCACATTCGGTTCTTAATGACCGA
>NW_027199386.1:0-32828 GCF_038502225.1 Cherax quadricarinatus | reverse complement strand
GTACTCCTATACAAACAACAGCTAAGATTATCATATTAATGGAGAGCACTAAACCCTTGTGGGTCATTCAAACTTTGTGAGTACATACATAAACTTTTATTTTGTCTTTTCTTTTAGACTTGATAAAGCTGTTTGTCCCAAACGTAAAGCTGTCTGCAGTATAGATTCTGCTGTGGGTAGGGTCTTTCTCTCCATGTCTTTGCTAGCAGTATTTGCTATACTTCTTATGCAGTGCTTTGATGTTAAATATCGAACTGTCAGTTTTTGTCATACAGTGCAATTATAAATAAATATACAACTTAAAATATATACTGATTACTGTACTATATTTAGATTATTAAAGGGCTGACTTTTACAGTATCCTTTTTCTCAATAACGTACCAACTTACAATGTCCAGGCATATTATGATTGTTTGAGGACTATTATAATACATGAACACAAAACATATAATAAATTTTAAAGTGATACACACGTGGATAATATATCTACTGTACTTTCACCTAAGCAGACCAATTGAATATACAGTGGACCCCGCATAACGATATTATTTCAATCCACAAGTCTGTTTGGGTGCCGTTATAGACCGAATTTGTTCCCATAAGAGATACTGTGAATTAGATTAGTCCATTTCAGACCCCCAGAAATACACCTACAAAAGCACTTACAAAAATACACTTACATAACTGGTCGAGTTGGGAGCTGATCGTTATGTGGGGGTCCACTGTAGTTGTCTTTATTACATCCGAATTTAAATTTTAAGTAATGAAGATAAAAAGAAAACTGCTACATTTTAACTTCAATGTAGTCATACTTGCCAGAATCTAAAAACACTTCATCTCCAAATTCTGCACGAATCTTCTTTGATACCCTTTTACCAGGCTCCACAACTGCCAACAGGAGAGATTAAATGAGTGAAACTGAATTCCATCTTTAAATACAAGATAATCTTTCAAGTTAGCTATAAATCCACTGATGATCCAGATGATGCAAAAAGGCAATTTTCTCTTATGACTGAACAGCAAAGCCTAGATTTAACATACTAATGGAGGGAGGGTGTCTGATAATGCCAATCATCCATTAAATCCGAATGATGACATGTCCGCTTTCCGGTGGTAGCCTGGAACCTAACCTTCCATGTAAGTGGGGCCCTACTGTATAATGCTTTGTTACCTACTAGTTTCACATGTTCCCATAAATGGATTAAGCAGGAACTGCTGTGGTGCAGGGGAGGTCATAAGGACAAATAATATTTAGATCAAGCAAACTTAATGAAATCTTAACAAATCTTAAACAAAATATTGAGTTAATAAGAATTTTAGGATCAAACCCAGGTCAGCTAGGTGGTATTCCATCTCTATACCTCTGGAAACATTTAATAAAACTTGCTGAGGTTTTGCATAACACCATGAATTACCAAGTCAACCATATTGGACATGAAGCTCCACTGACAACCATGTATACATATCTCACATATATACAATACTTATCATTTTTCTGTCCCTGGGTGCTTCATGACCAGGTCATACATCATGTTTCAAATGAATTTAATAATAATAAATATAACTGATAAAATAGAGCTATCTGTGTAGTGAACATTTAGTATCTATAGAGTATTTCATAAATTCTTTTAAAAATGTGAGTTTTATTTGTTACCATATATAAATGATTATGACTGCTGTGGATTCACAGCATCATGAGTGGATACAGTACTTCACTTCAGAAATGTTAATAGTTATGAGATGGCATCATGCAGCCCCAGGTAGTTAGTGAAATGCTGTGTGCCAACAAGTGCCGGAAAAAATACATTATGTACTGTACAGTAGTATAACAAAAGCAGACCTTTTATTAAAAGGTCTGCTTTATCAAATACAGTACAGTACTTGAGAAAAGACTCTTGTAAATGAAATGTCATATTTAATAACAGGTTTGCTTTTATTATGTTTTTTCTACTTGCCACTGACATAGAATTTTTACCCATCTCTAGAGAAAACATTGGTATGTATCAAGGCTTTTGCAGACTTTCATATATTTCCCTGTATAGCGACCAGTAGTGTACACCATACAATGATATAAATCACGAGTGTATTGCATAGCTTATCAATACAAGTTCACATGCAGTTGCGTCCAACATAGCTAACAAGTGTAAATATGCTGATATTATTCACATGATTGCAAAACCTCGTCAATATTGTCCGAATACATGTATATACTAAGAAACTTAATATAAAAGCTTATTAATAAACTAGGCATGACAAGTCAAAGTTTCTCTGTTAATATCACATACCAGGTTAAAATTTAAACATTTTCATAAGAGCACACAGTACAAAAATACCATAACAGTAAATACTAACTCTGCCTGGCAATAAGGTCTGCATCAACTACAGGGATGCCCATATCCCGAATCATTGCACTAACAGTACTCTTGCCAGTTGCTATCCCTCCAGTTAACCCTACAAGGAACATTTCCGGCTGTAATATTAAGTAGAAGTGGTTGAAATTTCTTAGTAGGCTGGCCTAGGAGCAGTGAATCTGCCCATTCGCAATTCGGTGAATATTGAGTAATGTAGTCTTTCCGTGTTGTTTGTTGATTTTATTGAAGAACAGCAATGGAGTCGTGTTCTGAGCTCTACGTGCAAGTGTCCAGTGTTAAAAATATTGTTCAAACTGGGGAAGAAAAATAAAAAAGATAAGATGAATCTCCTCCAGAATCTGATGGTTGGTGGCCACTTTCCCCAGTCAGGAGACGATCTTCAACACAGGAAAAAGGATCGATCTTTCACTTCTCAGTTGCAGAGGCGGCCTAAAAACAACATAGGGATTAAACCACAGATGTCCAGAGCAGGGCGAGACGTCTACACTTTTATCAAAGTTCACGCTGGAGTCGTGTAAGGTCCTGCTGGCTGCTGATTCATGTTCCGTGCTGTGTTTATATCATCAGCTGATCTGTGTTGTGGTCGCGTCCAACACCTTAGCATTTGCAGCTATTCACAATAAAATTAATAAGTTTTTACTTGCACAAATATGCAGGTGTATTTTTTCCTGTAAATGTAGATGATTGGTGCATCGTTTGGTCAGATTATATACAGTCCTCTAGCCAGTTATTGTATGGACGATTTGAATTAGTGAGTTACTTAAGTTTATTCAGGGAGAGGTACACATAAGTACATTTATCATACATACTGCTACTACACTATAGATGTCCTTATACGTGACTCATAGCTCAGTGGAAAGATACTTGGATCACATCAGGAAGGACCTGGGTTCAAGACATTTGGAGAATTCCCCGGGTGTCTCGTAACACCAGTTGCTCCCTTTCAGCTAGCAGTAAATAGCTATCTAGAATATACAGTACTTGTACTTAAATATTAGGGAATCACATCCTAGAAGATGCGACATTAAGCCACACTGCTTGGTTTCTTAGTTATATAGTAGTATAACTACTGTTCAGCGCTGTATGACCCTTCTGGCGTTAGCTCTTATTTCTGATTCCAATAATGATAATAATTAGTTACTTCTTTGTTTGGCTCATAGGAAATAAATTTTTTATTTATTTTTTCCAGAAGTTAATATTTATATATGGTACACAAAACGCAAATATAAACATATATCATATTATCTGCTAAGTCTCCAGTAAGTATGTATCTCGCAATATTCATTATCTACATTTACTATAAGTTTGTTAGCTGTCATCGATAAATGTAATTCCTAAGGCACTTATTTTTTTAACCTGTATACCCGTGCCAGAGAATACTACCATAACATTTAAACGACTCTATGCATTTTCCTCATCTACACAAACAATAAACTAAGAGCACTTAAGTAACATGAGATTAATTATAAATATGAAGCATCAGCATTTTCGTACGCTATCTATAAAACTGCTTGTTGGAGGAGGGCAGTGCATATACCAGGATTGTTAGTCTCCATCTCGTTTCATTTATGCTGTATAAAGGAAGTGCAGGGCTAATGGAGGTTGCTGGAGGGCTTGGTGGTCACCCATCCAGTTGCTGGACCAACAGAACAGGTCTTCACCTGATTGACTGTGTCACACGCGTTATTTGCACCTCAATCTCAGTGGCTTAGTACATGTACGTATGTATATTGTATGTATGAATTTAAGTCTCTGAGGCAGTGGGGTCCCCCCAGTCAGTAACACACACACGTACGTACATTAAGAAATTAGACAAAGTGTAGAGGTTTGCAACAAGACTAGTCCCGGAGCTAAGGGATGTATATCCCATGATGAGAGGTAAAGGGAACTCAACCTGACGGTACTAGAGGACAAGAGGGATAGGGGGACATAATAATAATAATAATATCTTTGTTTCTACAAGTACATGTACAAGATATGCAGGGGTAGCTGACATCAGTGACATACTACTATATAGGAAACCCCTGGTTATGCAGAGCATTTCGGGCAAATTAAGTCAATTTTGTCTCAGGATGTGACCCACACCAGTCGACTAACACTCAGGTACCTATTTTACTGATAGGTGAACATGGACAGCAGGTGCCTTAAGGAAACACGCCTAATGTTTCCAGCCGTACCGGGATCGACCCCCGGATCTGTGTGTGAGCTGATGTGCTAACAGTCGAGCTACGGGACATAAAATACTGAGACGAACTGACAAGATGGACAGGGCTAGAATGTTTCCGAGATGGGACAAAGGAACAAGGGGATACAAATGGAAGTTGAAAACTCAGACGAGTCATTACGATTTCGTGAGTCATATAAATGTTAGGAAGTATTTCTTCAGTCATAGACTTTGTCAGGAAGTGAAGCAATCTTGGACAATGGACCTAGTAGCGACCAGCGAAGAGGCGGGGGCCAGGAGCTGTGGACCGACGCCTGCAACCACATATAGGTGAATATACATACTCTTACAACCACAACTAGGTGAGTGCACACACACACACACACACACACACACACAGAGGTGGACAAAGACGGGATGTTCCAGAGATGGGACACAGACACAAGAGGTCACAATTGGAAGTTGAAGACTCAGACGAATCAAAGGGATGTTAGGAAGTATTTCTTCAGTCATAGAGTAGTCAGGCCATGGAATAGCCTAGAAAGTGATGTGGTGGAGGCAGGAACCATACATAGTTTTAAGGCGAGGTATGATAGAGCTCATGGGGCAGGGAGAGAGAGGACCTAGTAGCAATCAGCGAAGAGGCGGGGCCAGGAGCTGTGAATCGACCCCTGCAACCACAAATAGGTGAGTACACACACACACACACACACGCATATACTACAGGCCTAGTGTCTAATCGACATGCGCCTAGGACACAATGGTAACTAACACACACACACACACTCGACACCTGCAACCACAAATAGGTGAGTACACTATATAAATTGCATGAATTCGTGCATGTGTATTGCAAGGGATCCCAACGGAAGTAAGTAAACAAGTCAAATTGTCTTTATTGGGTTATCTTAAGTAAGATATAATTAATATACCTTTTATGTGCTCATAATGTGTGTGTGTCCTCAAGAAAACTATAATTTTTGTTGTATGTTATATACGCAAAGCCTAAATAATTTAGACTTGCATTCTTTTATTACATACATGTTTATTGTATGTACGTTTGTTTCACGCATGTATATTGTATGCATTCATGTATGTATATTACATAATGTCCATACATACAGTATGTATGAACAGTGCATAATTTTTTGAATGCATAGATACACAGCAAGTACCGTTATACATGCCATCCATGTTCAGTCACTTCAAGTGCCATCCTACTCCACATATTTATTTTAATATATTGTCACACACAATAATAAACCAAGTTATAACAACATATTTGTCAAAGATCAAATTCCACAATTAATACCAAAATTAAAGGACCTGAATGGAAATAAGCCACTTTGACTAGTTTGGGGGAGTATCCTAGATAATTTACAAATATGCTACCATGTATAATAATTTGTGTAACAGTATTTATGTGTATCTGTGCCTAAATAAACTTACTGTACTGTATAAGTTGTATGATGTACTGGTAGAAATAAAGTAGTCTGGGCCAGAGGTGTCTCCTGGCTGGCCAATGTTGGTCAACTTCACGGTGGGTCTCCTCATATTATTGCATTTATTTCAGGTTATCTCTCTAGGTAGGTCTATAGATGCTTCATCATTTGATGCCTTTTAAACTCAATCACCTGTGAAGGGTTCAAAGTAACTGAAAATTAACATGGGAAATGCATTACGAGTGTATAATATGGGTGAATATTTGTTATCACCTTATGTGTGTAATCTTTGTGGAATATTTGTGTTGGTTCCAAAGGTTTAGTGAAACAAATGTTAAGTATTTGATTTATAACTAGCCATACTAATTTTGAATGGCATTAATGGGAATATAGGTGCTCGCCTTAGTGTCTTTACATTTTCGTTTGTTTTTAGGGAAATGCGCTAAGCCCGCATGGGTCATACTGCGTCAGGAGAATGGTAGGTTTTTAGTCTCGATTCAAAGAATGAGAGGAAAAGTTCAATTCCATGGATCAAGTTCCCAACACCGGCATCAAGGCCCCCTCTTTCTTGAGAGATAGAATTAAAGGTACTGGTAAGCAGTGTTTTGCCCAGCCTTGGGTGAAACGTAGTAAAAAGATCTACCGTAACCAGTGTCTTTAGTACCTTATGAGGACCCCAGCAGAAATGTCGCATTGACTGTTGGCTAATCCTACCCTAAATAAGAAGTTATTATTATGAAAACTAAGTGCTAAACCCACAAGGGTCACACAGGGCTAAATAAACACAGTATTATTTGTGTGCTGTAACATTTTCTGCCTTTAACATGTGTGCCATCAAGACCATCGTAAGAAATAATTTATCTATCCCAAGCTTAAGTGAAAAATTTACCTGGATATTAACTTTTCTCTGATTGTTGGTAGGAGATAACAGTGACTAAGTAAGTTTATTCGGCTCCACACAAATACAGTTACATAGATTATCATACATAGCAGCATATGTGTAAAGTACCTAGGATAACTCAAAAAAGTCAGAGTGACTTATTTCCATTGGGGTCCTTCAAATTAACAATGCCAGTGGGTTAATAACACAGAAGAACCCTCAAGAAAGTTAAGCCGTGCAGTTTATTTCCATTATGACTCTTGGTCTTCACCCAAAATGTGGCCCACAGCATTCAACCAACTTGTATGTACTGCTGTATTTTCTTATGGTTAATATGGGCAGCAAGTGTCAAGAGTCTTGCCTATATGTCTGTTTCCACCTGGGATTCAGTTTTAAGCCACTTCTCTGCTTGTTACTGGGACGGATTTCCTCCATTCACATCTTGGGACAGTTGTCTTTGAAATTGAAATGTTTATTTCTCTGTAAAGATTACAATGTGGGGTTTACATATTAAAAATATTAATTACAGTGTGTGGTTTACATATAAAATATTAATTACAAAGAAGGCCACTAGTATGCCTTGGCAATTCAGGCAGACTAATACTAGATTCGCAAAATCGTAATGACACGATTGCAAACAAACCATACCACAGACGGGGATAGAACCCGCGATCAGAGAGTCTCAAAACTCCAGACCATCACGTTAGTCACTGGGCCAGCTAGCCACAATAAGATTCTTCCAACTAGGTATATTTCTAGAAATATACCTAGTTGGACAAATCGTATTGTGGCTAGCTGGCCCAGTGGCTGAAGCGACGGTCTGGAGTTTTGAGACTCTGATCGCGGGTTCTATCCCCGTCTGTGGTATGGTTAGACTAATACTAGTTCTTACTCTATATTGACACGGGTTATTGGGCATACTGATATTAAAGTTAGGTAACTGTAGTGATTAAATAGATTTACAATAGTGAGGTAGTTCAAAGCATTTAAGAATATTACTGTGGAAAATTGCATTTATCTGTATGTATTGTTATATACATAACAGTAAATGAACATAGATAATTATTATTTATCAGTTTGACAAGTAGGAATTTGGGACACCTAGGTCGCAAAAAATGTCCCCCTTCGATATCTACAACTGTCATATCCACAAGTTGCTCTGGACCTATTAATTAAATGAAATATACATCACCAGGAATGCTGGTAAATATATAAATTTGTGGACTGTATATTAAAAATAATAAATGGTTATATATATACACGCTCCCATCTTGTTCCTCATCCTCATATCCGACATAGACAAGGATGTCAGCCACAGCACCGTGTCTTCCTTTGCAGATGACACCCGAATCTGCATGACAGTGTCTTCCATTGCAGACACTGCAAGGCTCCAGGCGAACATCAACCAAATCTTTCAGTGGGCTGCAGAAAACAATATGAAGTTCAACGATGAGAAATTTCAATTGCTCAGATATGGTAAACATGAGGAAATTAAATCTTCATCAGAGTACAAAACAAATTCTGGCCACAAAATAGAGCGAAACACCAACGTCAAAGACCTGGGAGTGATTATGTCGGAGGATCTCACCTTCAAGGACCATAACATTGTATCAATCGCATCTGCTAGAAAAATGACAGGATGGATAATGAGAACCTTCAAAACTAGGGAGGCCAAGCCCATGATGACACTCTTCAGGTCACTTGTTCTATCTAGGCTGGAATATTGCTGCACTCTAACAGCACCTTTCAAGGCAGGTGAAATTGCCGACCTAGAAAATGTACAGAGAACTTTCACGGCGCGCATAACGGAGATAAAACACCTCAATTACTGGGAGCGCTTGAGGTTTCTAAACCTGTATTCCCTGGAACGCAGGAGGGAGAGATACATGATTATATACACCTGGAAAATCCTAGAGGGACTAGTACCGAACTTGCACACGAAAATCACTCACTACGAAAGCAAAAGACTTGGCAGACGATGCACCATCCCCCCAATGAAAAGCAGGGGTGTCACTAGCACGTTAAGAGACCATACAATAAGTGTCAGGGGCCCGAGACTGTTCAACTGCCTCCCAGCACACATAAGGGGGATTACCAACAGACCCCTGGCAGTCTTCAAGCTGGCACTGGACAAGCACCTAAAGTCAGTTCCTGATCAGCCAGGCTGTGGCTCGTACGTTGGTTTGCGTGCAGCCAGCAGCAACAGCCTGGTTGATCAGGCACTGATCCACCAGGAGGCCTGGTCACAGACCGGGCCGCGGGGGCGTTGACCCCCGAAACTCTCTCCAGGTAAACTCCAGGTAAACAATTACATAACAGAAGGAGAATATCTTAAAAATCACTCACCAATTAAACTGGAGATTAATGTGTATCATACTCAGAAAACCTCACTGTCTATGAAAATAACACTGGCCAGGTTACTACATAAGACTTATCTGAGGTTCCTGGAGCTGTCTTGTCCAGTCGCCTGATAGCCAAGTTATGCAGTAATGCACATCCAACAATTTCGTCTCCTATTTGAGAGGTGACAGCCTAATTTTAACCTCTAGAGCACGAAAAATTCTTCCCATTACACCAACGTTTCTAATCCAAATTCAAACAAAATGGCGACTGTCTCTTCTTTTAAAAATACACTTTTATTAAATACAATATAGGGCATCTATTTACCTATAAATTACCGTATTTCCGGAAAATATACAGTATTTTCCACAATTACAATTTGTAAATTTAGTAATGAGAATGGTTTTGTCTTGGCATGATACACAATTTCTATTAAAGCTTCTATATTGGAGTATCTCAGGCAAACTTATGACTAGCTTAAGATTTAATAAGCAATAGCTATTTTCATAATTTTACGTTTATGTCATACCGTGCTGGTTGGGCACTGTGTGTGAGTGCCATTTATCAGTTCCTTATTTCCACACTGCATATTTTTGGCTGTGAAGGAAATTAATGACTGACTCAGATAGGAAGGATGTCCCAAGGCCTAGTAGGCAATGCTCTCACCTCACACACCAAGTGTCCGTGGTTCAGTCCCCAGCCGAATGGAAACAATGGATGTGTTTCCTTACACATGCTGTCCCAATTCACCTAGCAAGTAAGTAGGTACCTGGGTGTAAACTGACCGGTGTGGGTCATCCTTGGGGACAAGATTGAAGAACCCCAATGGTTCTCAATGATGCACTGGCTTTCTTGGGTTATCCTGGGTGGCTAACCCTCCAGACTAAAAATCTGAACAAAAACTTATCTTACCTAAGGGTGTCTATATTCCGTTCTGCCTGGGTTTACGTGGACTGATCCACCTGCTGGAAAATCCTAGAGGGACTTGTACCGAACTTGCACACGAAAATCACTCCCTACGAAAGCAAAAGACTTGACAGACGGTGCAACATCCCCCCAATGATTCAAATTCAAATTCAAATTCAAATTCAAAGTTTATTCTCTATAAGGATTACAATGCTGAGTTTACAGAAATTTGGTTATTGTTTGGTTTACATGTAGTAAAATTGTGATTACAGAGTGTACCACTAGAACGCTTAGCATGGCTAGGCATTTCGGGCATACTTAGTTTTATTCTTAATTGTAAAATATTACAAATTATGAGGTAAGTTGGTATTATGGCTAAGTGACTAAATACTAGTTTGTGAGTTTAGCAATGTGAATGCTTTTGTTTTGGCACAGTACATAGTTTCAGTATTGGAGTATCACAGGATTCATTATTTTAAGACTGAGATTAATATTTCTGTTTATGGTCAAATGAGTGAGTGAGTGTAAGTGTGAACCACCAGGTGGTATTCGTGTAGTTAGTTGACGGGGTGTATCAGGGAGATAAGATGTTTTCTAATGGTAGTTTTGAAGGTGATGAATGTGTCTGCAGTTCTAGAGTTCTCAGGTAGGGTATTCCAGATTTTAGGGCCTTTGACATACATTGAATTTTTGTAAAGGTTTAGTCGGACACGGGGAATGTCGTAGAGATGTTTGTGTCTGGTGTTATGCCTGTGGGTTCTGTCACAACTATCAAGAAAGCGTTTTAGGTCAAGGTTGATATTAGAGTTTAAGGCCCTGTAGATGTAGATTGCACAGTAGTAAGTGTGGATGTACTGAACTGGGAGTAAGTTTAGATCTATGAAGAGTGGGGGGGTGTGTTGCCAGGGATGGGATTTAGTGATTATTCTTACTGCAGCTTTTTGTTGGGTTATTATTGGCTTTAGGTGTGTTGCTGCAGTTGATCCCCAAGCACAAATAGCATAGGTGAGGTATGGATAAATAAGTGAGTGGTATAGTGTGAGAAGGGCATTTTGCGGCACGTAGTATCGTATCTTGGAGAGGATCCCAACCGTTTTGGATACTTTTTTGGCTATATGCTGGATATGGGTGCTGAAATTCAGGTTGTTGTCAAGGTATAAGCCTAGGAATTTTCCCCCATTATTTCTGGTAATTAGAGTGTTGTCAATCTTAATGTTAATTTGTGCATCTCCTGCTCTGCTACCAAACATAATATAGTAGGTTTTGTCAGTGTTAAGCGTAAGTTTATTGGCTGTCATCCAAGTCGATATTTTAATCAGCTCCTCATTCACAATGGTGTTGAGGGTGGCAAGATTAGGGTGAGAGATGACATAAGTCGTGTCATCAGCAAAGAGAATGGGTTTCAGGTGTTGGGATACGTTTGGAAGGTCATTGATGTATATGAGGAAGAGCAGGGGACCAAGGACACTTCCCTGCGGAACTCCAGTATCAAGTGGCCGTGTTGCTGATGCTGTGTCTTTAATGGTGACGTACTGATACCTATTAGTAATGTAAGATTTGAAATAAGCAAGCGCATGGCCTCTTATACCGTAATGATCAAGTTTGTGGAGTAGGATGTCGTGGTCTACTGTGTCAAAAGCTTTTCTTAGGTCAATAAAAATTCCTAGTGGATATTCCTTATTTTCCAATGCTGTGTAAAGCAGATCTAGCATTTTTATGATTGCATCATTAGTGCTTTTATTTTTCCTGAATCCAAATTGGCAGGGGTTGAGTATGTTTTGAGCCGTTATAAATGAATACAGTCTCCTGTGCACGAGTTTCTCAAAGATTTTGGATAGCAATGGTAAGTTAGATATTGGCCTATAGTTGTTTAAGTCTGTAGGGTCACCACCTTTATGTATTGGTGTAACCCTTGCCATCTTGAGTAGTTTCGGGAAGGTGCTAGTCTCTATTGACTTGTTAAAAAGTAATGAAATAGCATGCGAAAGGACATGGGCCGCTCGCTTGTACAGTAATGGTGGGACATGAGACAGATTCCCCGAGTTATTTTTAAGTGACTTTATGATCTCAATGACTTCCGTGGGCTCAGTTGGTGCAAGATAGAAGGAATTAGGGAAATTTCCATCTAGGTAGTCCCCGGCATGGGCATTGGTATGTGGGATTTTACTGGCGAGATTAGATCCTATGTTTGAGAAGAAGTCGTTTATCTTGTTAGCTGTGTCAGTGGGATGTAGTGGTGTTTCATTAGGTTTAGTTAGGACAATATTCTTGGTTTTTCTCAGTTTGTGGGTCCCTAGAATCTGAGAGAGTGTTTTCCAGGTCTTTTTTATATCTCCTCTAGTGTCTGTGAATCTACTGGAGTAGTATAGTTGTTTGGCTTTTTTTATTACTTTGGTGAGAGCTGATGAATAGTGTTTAAGAGTATCTTTGTGTATTAAGCCCTGTCTATATTGCTTTTCATATTGGTGTTTCTTGTCAATGGATTTCAGAATGGTGCTGGTTAGCCATGGGCAACCAAGCCGTTTGTTTGTGATCTGTTTTGTTTTTATAGGACAATGTTTGTTGTATAGTCTAAGTAATTTGTTAAGAAAAATGTCTGTCCAGTCATCAATACCATTGGCCTTGGAGAATTCTGTAGGCCAATCAACAGTCTCTAGGTCAGCTGTGAACTTCCTTACTGAGGCCTCGTCATGGAGTCTAAATGAGACTTTGTTGTATTCAAGTGGTGGTTTACTAATGTTTGTCAGGAGGAAGGTAGGGTAGTGGTCTGTAGTGCTATCTGTGATTATCCCTGATTTAAGGGGGGCTAGTATATTGGTCCATATGTGGTCTATTATGGTTGCACTTGTCTCAGTGAGCCTGGTTGGTTTAGTTATTGTTGGTATGAGAAGTGTGTTGTTCATATTGTTGATGAAATCAGTTACAGGCTGATCATCTAGTAAGCCAAGGTTGATGTTGAAGTCTCCAGCTAAGAGAAGGTGGTGCTTATTCATTTGTCTGTTTGTTATTAGTGACTTTAATTTCTCACTGAAATTTGGGATGTTTGTGTGAGGTATCCGGTAAATGGCACCGATTGTTATAGGCGTCTTAAGGTTTTTTACAGTAAAATTAGCAAAAATGTATTCCCCATATTCATCACTAAAGCAAGTGGTGCTAAGACAAGATAATTGGTTAGAGTAATAGATTGCAATACCACCCCCAACTTGGTTTGTTCTGCAGTTGTGAATTGCTGTGTATCCTGGTAGAGGGTAGATATCTATTGTGTCCTGCTTAAGCCAGGTCTCAGTAAGAATAATGCAGGAGAAGGGTGTCTTTAGTGATTCAAGGAGTGCTAGGAGGTCATCATAGTGTTTGCTTAAGGACCTGATGTTGTAGTTAAGTACTGATAGACTTTTAGCATTGTTTAGGATAGTGGTGGCTTGTGATGCTGTGTAATAAAGGCAGTTACTTTCCAATAGGTTTTGATTGGGTGTCAGATTATGGAGGTTTAGATCAGGGTCAACGTGATCAATCATCTTCTAGGTTTAAATTATGGTTATTTATATCCTGAGTTGTGTGTTGAGTTCTAGTACTGATATCTGTAGTGGTAGGAAGTTTGGACAAGTATATAGCTAGAGTATTTTGGTCATGTAGGGTATAGTCACTACTACACATAATGAAGTTGATGTTGTCTATGTGTTGTGCTGGAATGAACTAAAGTACAACTAGGTATAAACTAGTAATATAAAAATACAAATTAAAAATAGAACAAGACTCTCACTTGTAATTGCACTAAGGTCTAATAATGACTTTTGTGGAGTCTATGTTTTGAGCTAGAGTGAGCTAAAGTACAATAGGTTTAATCTAATAATATAAAAGTACAAATTAAAAATAGCACTAGTCTCTCACTAGTAATTGCACTATGGTCTAATATAGTGAATTTGGTATTGACTATGTATTGAGGTAGAATGAGCTATGGTACAACTGAATTTAATCTAATAATATAAAAATACAAATTAAAAATAGTCACCACTATGTCTCTATGTATTGAGCACTATAGTAAACAACTTGCACTATGGTCTAATATAGTGAATTTGGTATTGACTATGTATTGAGCTAGAAAGAGCTATAGTACAACTAGGTTTAGTCTAATAATATAAAAATACAAATTACAAATAGCACCAGTCTCTCACTAGTAATTGCACTATGGTCTAGTATAGTGAATTTGGTATTGACTATGTATTGAGCTAGAATGAGCTAGAGTAAAACTGTGATTAATCTAATAATATAATAAAGGAACAAGACTCTCAATTGTAATTGCACTAAGGTCTTATATAAGTTGTTTACAAGAATTAGAGTATAATTAGATTTAAATTGACAGGATAAAATACACAAATTAAGGTAGCAAAATAATAATAAAAAAAAATGATAAAAATAAAAATGGCAATGACTTGGTTATAATATGCTAGTAAGATGGTAGACAGGATAATATAAAAGTTGTAGTTGAAAATACTAGGTTAAAAAAGTATGGAATAAAAATGGTCAATAAAAGAAGTTTACAATAAGTTTGATCAATATAGTTTAAAGTAAAATTGGGCAATAATAGGGATTTAGAATAAAATTGGGCAATTGAGTATTTTTTAAAGTGAGGTAGAATTATTGAAGACAAGTTATGGTTAGTTTATAATAAAATAAGATGGAACAGTGATGTGGTAAGTTGTAAAAAAGGAGATAGATTCTGTAGATATTAAATACAATTAAGACTATGAGGTAGAATGGTCGTTGAATACAACAATGACAATTAAAAGTAGTTGGGGTATTAGAATTTTAGGGGGGCACAAATTTATGACAATATAACACTAACGGTGGACTATGGGTATTATCTGCACTTTACTCTGATTCTGTTAGTCCAGCCTCACTTAGGAATGTTTTAAGGTCATGTTCTGTGGAGATGAAGTATCTCTTCCCAGTGGGCTGTTTCCTAACTGCTATTTTTCCATCCCTCACAAAGCACTGGTGGATTTTTTGGGCATAGCGCAATTTTCTTAGCCGATAAAGAAGGTTTTGTCTCGTTTTGGTAAGGCACTCATTGACGTAAACATCAGTTTTCATAGAAATAGATGTTTTTAGTAGGTTGTTTCTTTGTAAGCTAGTTTGGAATTTTAACAGCACTGTTTTTTTACCTGCTTGATAGCCCACAGATAGCTGCTGTTGGTCATTATGGTCTTGGAAGTTGGTTATGACATTGGCAAGTTGTTGGTCCACTCTTGATCTTTCCTCTGTAATGTTGGTAGTAAGTAGGGTGACTTGGTCTTTTAGAGTGTTGATGGTGTCTAGGGACTGGGTGTGGGTGTTGCTTTGTTGTTCTAGAGTGTCTAGTTTATGTTCTAGAGCAGTGATCTTGTTGAGGTAATCTGCATTGCTAGCCTTTAGTTCCTGCATTTCTTGAGTTAGTTTGGTGATCGTTTGGTTCTGAATCATAAGGAGTTTAGCTATTTCTGGGTCGGTGATCTTCTTGACATCAAATACTGGGAAGGAGTTATCTTGGAATGTAGCGGCGGCCATGTTTGTTGTTGTCTGTCGTGTGTTGTGGTGATGCCGGTGGGTGATGAGGGTTGTGTCCTGGCTGGCAGTACTACAGAAAACAATATGAAGTTCAATGATGAGAAATTTCAACTATATGTACTCTGATATGGAAAATGTGAGGAAATTAAAACTATATCGGAGTATAAAACAAATTCCAAGTACAAAATAGAGTGAAAAACTAATGTAAAAGACCTGGGAGTGATAATGTCAGAGGATCTCACTTTCAAAGACCACAACATTGTATCAATCGCATCTGCTAGAAAAATGACAGGATGGATAATGAGAACCTTCAAAACTAGGGATGCCAGGCCCATGATGATGCTCTTCAAGCTGCTTGTTCTATCTAGGCTGGAATATTGCTGCACACTAACACCACCTATCAAGACAGGTGAAATTGCTGACCTAGAAAATGTACAGAGAACCTTCACGGCACACATAACTGTGATAAAACACCTCAGTTACTGAGAATGCTTGAAGTTCCTCAACCTGTACTCCCTAGAGTGCAGGCAGGAGAGACATGATTATTACACTTGGAAAATCCTAGAGAGATTAGTACCAAATTTGCAGATGAAAATCACTCCCTATGAAAACAAAAGACTCGGCAGACAATGCAACATCCCCCAATGAAAAGCAGGGGTGCCACTGGCATGATAAGAGACAACATAATAAATGTCAAGGGCCCAAGACTGTTGAACTGCCTCCCAGCATATATCAGGGGGATTACCAATAAACCCCTGGCTGTCTTCAAGTAGGCGCTGGACAGGCACCTAAAGTCGAGTGGGTTGCGTGCGGCCAACAGTAATAGCCTGGTTGATCAGGCCCTGATCCACCATGAGGCCTGGTCACAGACCGGGCTGCAGGGGCGTTGACCCCTGAAATTCTCTCTAGGTATACTCCAGGTATTAGATGATTGAAGAGGACCATTACCTATTCACAGTAACTAAAGGGCTAGGTTAGAACTTTAGATATAAAATTGTCATATAAATATGATTGTGATACATGTGTTATATTGATCTGCAGGAAGTTTTAATGGTGGTCTGTGTCCTGGTGGCAAAAGCTCTCGCTTCACATAGTGAGGGGTCCGGGTTCGATTCCTGGTGAGGGTTAAAACATTGGGCGTGTTTCCTTACACCGGTTGTCTATGTTCACCCATCAGTATAAAATGGGTACCAGGGTGTTAGTCGACTGGTGTGGGTTGACTGGTGTGGGTTAGTTGACTGGTGTGGGTTGACCTAATTTGCCTGAAATGCTCTGCATAACAAGCAGCTTTCTATATAGTAGTAGAGTATGTCATTGATGTCAGCTAGGCTTGTATACCTTGTACAGGTACTTGTAGAAATAAAATTATTATTATTATTACATTTATGTGCACTTTTTTAATGCCTTTTTTGTGCAGTAGTACATTGTCTTGTCAAAATGTAATTTTTTGGTACTCACATTTTTATGCTAAATAATAAAATTAAATATTTACAAAACAGCAATCTATCATTATGTTCTTATCAGTAGATTTGATGCCTTATTCATTGGAGGAGGCTTAGGGTATACAGTATTCATTTGGGCATTAATTTCTCTGGATATACCATCTCAGAGATCCAGAGGTTTTACCATAGCTGACATGCAGTATACACCTTTTTCAAGTAATGTGTACAATACCATAGAATTTTTGAAACACTCCATAAACAATTTCTCATTCATCCATGCTGTTTTGTTTTACCACCAAATAACAGACGAAGTGGTTTTATCCTTACCTTTTAAAGCACAGGGGTTCTGAGTGTGATAAATAAGCATAGCCATGCATTTGAAATCACCTGGTGCATTAAGGTGATGAAAACATTAAAATTGATTGCTAAACAAGAGACAATGTCTTACGGGGCACATTCAGAGGGCAACTGAGTGTTGATGGGTGTTTACATTATGGAGTAAAGGTAGGCTTCCCCCTAAAACAATGGCCTCATTCTGGGCATGATAGGAAACTAGCCCACTGCATGATAAAGTATTATTTTGTGCATGACTCTTGGTCTTGGCAACAAAATTTAAATCTCAAATTGTCAATAATATGAATTGTAGTTGCATGAATTATGAGAGTACTGTATATCAAGTACAGCACTGAAATATTACTTTAATTGTCTTGTATACTAGTAAGATGAATATTGTATTAGGACATTTATTGAGGAGACTTTGTCTACCAGAGGCTTTATCAGTCGAATACAGAGAACCAAAGTTTGCATGCTACTGTATATATATAGTGGGTTGTAGGTCAGGTACTTCATGTTGAGGTGGGGTTAAGTGATAGCTGTGTCCAGTTAGGGTATGAGTCTGGTAAGAACAGTTGAAATCATAAAACTGCAGGAATTCTGTGTGATGATATACTATATTGATACTGTAGTTGCAATAAGAGCAGAATTTAAATAGCACCTGCTGTGCTGATCAGTTTCTCTGATGACTAATTTGGTATGTTCACGTTAAATGAAATGCTTATGGCAGTTTCTGTGTATAGTGCAGGCATTGTTTAAATCATCCCTTTTGCATGTGTATATCCATTCCCTGATGAATTGTTGCAGACTTTTAGAAGTCTGTCCCATACAGTTTGTTATACCATTCCCACATGAGATGGTGTCTATTTTTTCATTGCTACACAGAAAAACTATAGACTATGTACCATCACACGTGGTGAAAGATGGGGGAAGGGATGTTGCAATGAACTATATGTGTTTCTTTCTTTCTTTCAACACACCGGCCGTATCCCACCAAGGTGGGGTGGCCCAAAAGGAAAAACAAAAGTTTCAACTTTTACATTTAGTAATATATACAGGAGAAGAGGTTACTAGCCCCTTGCTCCCGGCATTTTAGTTGCCTCCTACAACACGCATGGCTTACGGAGGAAGAATTCTGTTCCACTTTCCCATGGAGATAAGAGGAAATAAACAACAAGAACAAGAACTAGTAAGAAAATATTAGAAAACCCAGAGGGGTGTGTATATATATACTTGTACATGTATGTGTAGTGTGACCTAAGTGTAAGTAGAAGTAGCAAGACATACCTGAAATCTTGCATGTTTATGAGACAGAAAAATGGACACCAGCAATCCTACCATCATGTAAAACAATTACAGGCATCCGTTTTACACTCACTTGGCAGGACGGTAGTACCTCCATGGGCGGTTGCTGTCTACAAACCTACTACCTAGAATGAACTATATGTGTGGGAGACTAATATCAGCTTGAGACAATGCATTAGGAACACAAGTACAAGTGTCAGTGGGATGATTTAAACAACTACACTATACATGTACACCTATCTCACAACCATATCATGAGCTTCGAAGGTGCCAAATTAGTCATCAGAGAAACTGACCAGCACAACAAACACTGTTTAGAATCTGCTCTTATTGCAACTACCAATACTTTCATGCAGAATTTGGGCAGTTTTATTATTTCAGATGTTCTCACCAGACTTATCCTGCCTAAATCAGAAACAGCCATCATTTAGACCCATTCCCACATGTAATACCTGATCTGTGTCCCACTATTCATACTATTCCCTGTAAACTTTAGTCCTCTTTGTTGGATTGATGAAGCTCCAGCACATGAAACATCTTAATAAATATCCTAATACAGCATTTGTGTTATAATCACATACAGGTTGGCACTGATCACCATTTACACTTATAATTGTGTTGTTAAACATTTTCAGGGAAAAGTGTATATCATTGGTCCAGCAAGAATGAATTGTGATGACTCGTCAAGTTTCTGCTCTCTGGTGATGAATATAACATCAGCCACAAGCACATTTATTGGTCAGTTGGACTTGTACATGGTTATACGCAACCTTGATGTCCATAAGTTTTTCTGTAATATTTACATCTGTATATGTTTAGTATTCTATTTATTTGCTACATTTGGGAAGAATGGATCATACTTTGTAATTCATGCAGTCTGATAATCTTACCAGCATCTCTATCTCATTCTTGGACACCCGGGTTCTCTATCTACATGTTACCCATCTACAGTACCTGTACTGCATATATATGTACTTGTTTATACTCATGGAGTTCTGCTTTCTATATTTATTCTCTCGGTATGTTTATATTTCCTGAAAACTGTTGAACTTACTTTTCTTTGGAGAAATGCTCTTGGCATTTTCACCAGTGTATTTGCTATCACTTAGTGACCTTTTGGAACTTGTTTTGGATGGGGTGGAACATAAAGTAATATTATATTTGGGTAAAGTAAGCATCAGTGCACTTGTAACCATTCATATTGGCTGCCATATGCTTCAGAATAAAAGTTAGGAAGCTTGATTACAGTCTACTGATAAAACTAGTGAGAGCTGAGCAGGGAATCACATCCTCCTCTCTGCTCAGTGAGCAACATGTCGATAATGCTCGCTAAACCATGCCATACAGTGGACCCCCGCATAACGATGGCATCACATAGCGATTTTTCCGCATAACGATTACTTTTATCGCAAAATTTTTGCCGCGCATACCGATTAAAAACCCGCTTACCGATTTTCGTCCGAGACGCGTCCAATGTGCCCTCAGCCAGCCTCACATGTGCCGCCCCGTCCCATTGTTTACCAGCCAGCCTCCGCGGTAACATCCAAGCATACACTCGGAATATTTCGTATTATTACAGTATTTTCGGTGCTGTTTCTGGAAAATAAGTGACCATGGGCCCCAAGAAAGCTTCTAGTGCCAACCCTGTGGTAAAAAGGGTGAGAATTAGTATGGAAATTAAGAAAGATTTTGAAGGGTTTGGGGCTAACCCTGAGAAGCCTATGCCAGTTGTGGAATCCATTGTGCCTACTTCAAAGATTAAGGAAATGTGTGCACAGTGGGTTGAACTGCAAACCTTTATAGATGAAAATCACCCTGACACAGCTGTTGCAAGCCATGCTGGTGACTATTTCAATGACAATGTTGTGGCCCATTTTAGACAAATCGTAAAGGAACGGGAGGTACAGAGCTCTATGGACAGATTTGTTGTGCGACAGAGGTCCAGTGACTCTCAAGCTGGTCCTAGTGGCATTAAAAGAAGAAGGGAAGTAACCCCGGAAAAGGACTTGCTACCTCAAGTCGTAATGGAAGGGGATTCCCCTTCTAAACAGTAAGAAGATAATGCTCTCCCCTCCTCCCATCCCATCAATCATCACCAGATCTTCAATAAAAGTAAGTGTCATTTAATTGTGCATGCCTTTTTCAGTTTGTGTGTATTAAAATTAACATTTCATGTGGTAAAAAAAATTTTTTTTCATACTTTTGGGCGTCTTGCACGGATTAATTTGATTTCCATTATTTCTTATGGGGAAAATTCATTCGCATAACGATTATTTCGCATAACGATGAGCCCTCTTGCACGGATTAAAATCGTTAACCGGGGGTCCACTGTATATTCCTTATTCAAATTTGCTTTTTTGATCTTATTTAAACAAATTCACATAAATTCAATGCTTTTATGATAAAACAGAGACTATATTTAAATTTGTTTTTCTTACACAGACACTACAGTAGTCTATAACTAATGAGCATATACTATACCAGTAAATATGCATTAGCAGTTTTGAACTGTAGTATCAGAGGTGCCTCTGGCAAGACAGTGATGGAGTGATTGATAATGAAAGTGTTTCATCTTTTTTGGGTCACCCTACTCTGGTGGGAGATACCTGGTGTGTTAAAAAAAAGTCTTTTAATAGGTAAGCTGGTTCATTCTTCCCTTTGAAATTAGTTATCCATCCCTTAGAGCAGGTACATATTTAGTAAAAACTAGTAGCTATTTATTATAAAAAGTTGAATTACTGTATCTCTGTTTCCTATTGAGGATGATATACATTTCTTTTTTGTGTATAATGATAATGTAAGAAACTAGCATGATAATCTTAAGCAATATTAATTGAATGAGATACAAAATGTGATATACAAGAAATTTTCTGCATGCATAAATAAATTTCTTATACGTATTAAACTTGACTTTATGCACTGTTTTTGAAGAAGCTTTCCTTAGTGTGGGTTTTTAAGTGTATCTATGATTGAGAATAACAGGTTTAGAATGATTGGAAATTTTGCAATACAGTTGTCTGCATTAGAACTTTTAGGGAGTTATATAAGCTTATAGTTGAAAATTATTCAGTGGTGTAATTTTTCTTTAGGCTGAACTTTATACTTTGCATTTTCACTTAAATGAACTGGGCATCTCTCAGCTTTATGTACCCTATTAGTTATATTATTGTGCAGTAATACAGTAGTCAAAGTTTACAGTGTCTTGTCATGTATATATGTTTCCAGGAAACCAACTGGACCTGTTGTACCTAAGATGGGTGTGGTCGCTTGTTTACCCAGCTATCCTAACAGTGTTTATCCTGCCATCCATGATATTAATTTTGCTTTACTTCTCTGCATTTCTGCTCTACATTTATCAGAGGAGGTAAGGATTAGTTTGCTGAATAATTCATATGCATTTTTTTTATTTCTTAGACTTAATTTGTAACTAGTTGGTCTTAGGTACTGCTGTAAGTAGACCCTTGTATGTACAGTTCAACTTGTATATTCTAGTGAAAGGTTGTTAATTCTTTGATGCCCTAATACCTATACTACAACACCCTTTTACAATGCTGGTGAGACATTTGGGAAGATTTCAGGTACAGTGGAACCTCAAAAATCGAACTTAATCCGTTCCAGGAGCTAGTTCTAAATTCGAAAAGTCTGAAATTCGAAGCAATATTTCCCATAAGAAATAATGGAAATACAATTAATCCATTCCAGAAACCCAAAAATATTCACACAAAAAATACATTTTATAGAGATTAATTACAGTTTTACATACAACAAATACTATAGTTTTTAATTATGTATAGTAATACATATAAAATAACATTTTTACTTACCTTTATTGAAGATTGGTGATGGCATCTGGAAGATAGGGAGGAGGAGAGAGGGAGTTGGGGTTAGTGTTTGGAAGGAGAATCCCCCTCCATGAGGACTTCAGGTAAAGCCCTCTCTGGGGTTACTTCCCTTCTCTGTCTTTTAATGCCACTAGGACCAGCTTGAGAGTCACTGGACCCCTGTCTCACAAAATAACTGTCCACAGTCCTCTGTTTCTGGCGCCTCTTTAACATTTCCCTAAAATGGGACATGGTTCTGTCACTGAACTTGTTGCAAAGATGGCTTGTTTCAGCTTGCTCAGGGTGGTACTTCTGCACAAACATTTGGACATCATTCCACTTGGCACAAATCTCCTTAATCTTTGAAGAAGGCACCTCATCCACTCCCTATATTAACACCTTTTGCAACATCAGCTTCCTTGATTTGTTCTTTCTTTGACAGGATAGAACCGATGGTCGACTTGTTTTTCCCATACATCCTGGCAAGCTCAACAAGTCTCACACCACTCTCATACTTCTGTATTATTTCCTTCTTCACATCTATGGTGTTTCTCACTTTCTTTACCACAGGGGTACCACTAGCAAGTTTCTTTGGGCCCATGGCAGCTTATTTCACAGTCCCACAAGCACTAAACACAACGAAATAATCGTAAAATGTGTGAATGAGAGCGCAGGTTAGTGTTCACTCAAGCATAAACAAAGCTAGATTGCTCACAGCACTTGCGCGGGGACGCGGACAGAGCGGGCCGGCGAACAGGTCCCGTACCCGGCGGTCCGAAAATAGGGGCGGGTTCAATAATACGGACACAGTTTGTCCGAAAAAAGGGTCTTATTTTCGAAACGTTCGATATGTGATACGTTTGATTTTTGAGGTTCCACTATACAGTGGACCCCCGCCTTACGATATTAATCCGTTCCTGAGAGCTTATCATAAGCCGAAATTATCGTAAGGCGAATTAATTTTCCCCATAAGAAATAATGGAAATCAAATTAATCTGTGCAAGACACCCCAAAGTATGAAAAAAAAAAATTTTTACCACATGAAATATTAATTTTAATACACACAAACTGAAGAAGGCATGCACAATTACTACTCTACTAAGAATAGAATACATGACACTTATCTTTATTGAAGATCTGGTGATGATTGATGGGATGGGAGGAGGGGAGTGTGTGGAAGTTGTTATTGCTTAGAAGGGGAATCCCTTCCATTAGGACTTGCGGTAGCAAGTCCTTTTCCTGGGTTACTTCCCTTCTTCTTTTAATGCCACTAGGACCAGCTTGAGAGTCACTGGACCTCTGTCGCACAACAAATCTGTCCATAGAGCTCTGTACCTCCCGTTCCTTTAAGTCTTTCCTAAAATGGGCCATAACACTGTCATTGTACAGGTTGCCAACACGGCTTGCAGTAGCTGTGTCAGGGTGATTTTCATCTGCAAAGGTTTGGAGTTCAACCCACTTTGCACACATTTCCTTAATCTTTGAAGTAGGCAACTTCCTCAATTTCTCTCTCCCCTCCTCTGAAGCAGTTTCCTCAGGTCTGGCCTCTTGCTGTTGAAGATGATCTTGCAGCTCATCAGCGGTTAGTTCTTCGTTGTCCTCCTCCACCAACTTTTCCACATCCTCCCCACTAACCTCCAACCCCAAGGACTTCCCCAGTGCCACAATGGATTCCACAACTGGCATACGCTTCTCAGGGTTAGCCCCAAACCCTTCAAAATCCCTTTCTTCTACACATTATGGCCACAGTTTCTTCCAAGCAGAGTTCAAGGTCCTCTTAGTCACTCCCTCCCAAGCCTTACCTATAAGGTTTACACAACTGAGTATACTAAAGTGATCTTTCCAAAACTCTCTTAGTCAATCGAGTGTCTGAGGTCACTTCAAAGCACTTTTGAAACATAGCTTTTGTGTAGAGTTTTTTGAAGTTTGAAATGACCTGCTGGTTCATGGGCTGCAGGAGAGGAGTGGTATTAGGTTTTCCATTAGGTAATTTTTCACATTGGGGGCAAGTGCATGGTGTAACCAGTCATAGAAAAAGTCCTTAGTGACCCATGCCTTACTGTCTGCCCTCCACAGCACACGCAAATTAGCCTTGATGACATTGTTTTGCCTGAATGCTCTGGGAGTTTCAGAGTGATACACCAATAAAGGCTTCACTTTGCAATCACCACTAGTATTAGCACACATCAGAAGAGTAAGCCTGTCTTTCATAGGCTTATGTCCTGGGAGTGCCTTTTCCTCCTGAGTAATGTAGGTCCTGCTTGGCAATTTCTTCCAAAACAGGCCTGTTTTGTCGCAATTAAACACTTGTTCAGGTTTCAATTCTTCACTGTCTATGTACTCCTTGAATTCCTTTGCATATTTTTCAGCCGCTCTTTGGTCCGAACTGGCAGCCTCACCATGCCTTATCACACTATATATGCCACTATGATTCTTAAATCTCTCAAACCAACCTTTGCTGGCCCTAAATTCACTCACATCACCACTAGTTGCAGGCATTTTTCTAATTAAATTGTCATGCAACTTCCTAGCCTTTTCACATATGATCGCTTGAGAGATACTATCTCCTGCTATCTGTTTTTCGTTTATCCACACCAATAACAGTCTCTCAACATCTTCTATCACTTGCGATCTCTGTTTCGAAAACAAACTTGCACCTTTTGCAAGAACAGCTTCCTTGATTGCCGTTTTGTTGGCCAAGATAGTAGCGATAGTTGATTGGGGTTTGGTATACAACCTGGCCAGCTCCGAGACACTCCACTTTCATACTTAGTAATTATCTCTTTCTTCATTTCCATAGTAATTTTCACCATTTTGACCACCACAGGGTTGGCACTAGAAGCTTTCTTGGGGCCCATGGTGACTTATTTTGCAGTTAAAATCGCTAAAAACACTCTGATAATATGAAATGTACCGAATGTATGCTTAGATGCGACTGCACTGGCTGGCTTGTAAACACTGGCACCCACGGGGCAGCTGAGGCCACGTGTGGGATGCGTCCTGGACGAATCACATAAGGCAAGTTTTTTATCGTGAGACGAGGCAAAATTTTTTTGTTCAAATGCTTCGTATGGTGGATTTAACTTAAGGCGATGCGTTCGTAAGGCAGGGATCCACTGTACATCTTGCTACTTCTACTTACACTTAGGTCACACTACACATTCATGTACAAGCATATTTTTTTTTTTTTTTTTCAACAAGTCGGCCGTTTCCCACCGAGGCAGGGTGACCCAAAAAAAGAAAGAAAATCCCCAAAAAGAAAATACTTTCATCATCATTCAACACTTTCACCACACTCACACATTATCACTGTTTTTGCAGAGGTACTCAGAATACAACAGCTTAGAAGCATATACGTATAAAGATACACAACATATCCCTCCAAACTGCCAGTATCCTAAACCCCTCCTTTAAAGTGCAGGCATTGTACTTCCCATTTCCAGGACTCAAGTCCGACTATATGAAAATAACCGGTTTCCCTGAATCCCTTCACTAAATATTACCCTGCTCACACTCCAACAGATCGTCAGGTCCCAAGTACCATTCGTCTCCATTCACTCCTATCTAACACGCTCACGCACGCTTGCTGGAAGTCCAAGCCCCTCGCCCACAAAACCTCCGTTACCCCCTCTCTCCAACCCTTTCGAGGACGACCCCTACCCTGCCTTCCTTCCCCTATAGATTTATATGCTTTCCATGTCATTCTACTTTGATCCATTCTCTCTAAATGACCAAACCACCTCAGCAACCCCTCTTCTGCCCTCTGACTAATACTTTTATTAACTCCACACCTTTTCCTAATTTCCACACTCCGAATTTTCTGCATAATATTTACACCACACATTGCCCTTAGGACATCTACACTGCCTCCAACCGTCTCCTTGCTGCTGCATTTACCACCCAAGCTTCACATCCATATAAGAGTGTTGGTACTACTATACTTTCATACATTCCCTTCTTTGCCTCCATAGATAACGTTTTTTGACTCCACATATACCTCAATGCACCACTCACCTTTTTTCCTTCATCAATTCTATGATTAACCTCATCATTCTATTTATATATATATATACATGTATACATTCTCCATGGGGAAGTGGAATAGAATTCTTCCTCCGTAAGCCATGCGTGTTGTAAGAGGCGACTAAAATGCAGGGAGCAAGGGGCTAGTAACCTCTTCTCCTGTATATATTACTAAATGTAAAAGGAGAAACTTTCGTTTTTCCTTTTGGGCCACCCTGCCTTGGTGGGATACGGCCGATGTGTTGAAAGAAAGAAAGAAAGATGTATACATATTCATATTCCTTTGGGTTTTCTTCTGTTTTTTACTAGTTCTTGTTCTTGTTTATTTCTAGTTGTACTCACCTAGTTGAGGTTGCGGGGGTCGAGTCCGAGCTCCTGGCCCCGCCTCTTCACTGATCGCTACTAGGTCACTCTCCCTGAGCCGTGAGCTTTATCATACCTCTGCTTAAAGCTATGTATGGATCCTGCCTCCACTACATCGCTTCCCAAACTATTCCACTTACTGACTACTCTGTGGCTGAAGAAATACTTCCTAACATCCCTGTGATTCATCTGTGTCTTCAGCTTCCAACTGTGTCCCCTTGTTACTGTGTCCAATCTCTGGAACATCCTGTCTTTGTCCACCTTGTCAATTCCTCTCAGTATTTTGTATGTCGTTATCATGTCCCCCCTATCTCTCCTGTCCTCCAGTGTCGTCAGGTTGATTTCCCTTAACCTCTCCTCGTAGGACATACCTCTTAGCTCTGGGACTAGTCTTGTTGCAAACCTTTGCACTTTCTCTAGTTTCTTCACGTGCTTGGCTAGGTGTGGGTTCCAAACTGGTGCCGCATACTCCAATATGGGCCTAACGTACACGGTGTACAGGGTCCTGAATGATTCCTTATTAAGATGTCGGAATGCTGTTCTGAGGTTTGCTAGGCGCCCATATGCTGCAGCAGTTATTTGGTTGATGTGCGCTTCAGGAGATGTGCCTGGTGTTATACTCACCCCAAGATCTTTTTCCTTGAGTGAGGTTTGTAGTCTCTGACCCCCTAGACTGTACTCCGTCTGCGGCCTTCTTTGCCCTTCCCCAATCTTCATGACTTTGCACTTGGTGGGATTGAACTCCAGGAGCCAATTGCTGGACCAGGTCTGCAGCCTGTCCAGATCCCTTTGTAGTTCTGCCTGGTCTTCGATCGAGTGAATTCTTCTCATCAACTTCACGTCATCTGCAAACAGGGACACCTCAGAGTCTATTCCTTCCGTCATGTCGTTCACAAATACCAGAAACAGCACTGGTCCTAGGACTGACCCCTGCGGGACCCCGCTGGTCACAGGTGCCCACTCTGACACCTCGCCACGTACCATGACTCGCTGCTGTCTTCCTGACAAGTATTCCCTGATCCATTGTAGTGCCTTCCCTGTTATCCCTGCTTGGTCCTCCAGTTTTTGCACCAATCTCTTGTGTGGAACTGTGTCAAACGCCTTCTTGCAGTCCAAGAAAATGCAATCCACCCACCCCTCTCTCTCTTGTCTTACTGCTGTCACCATGTCATAGAACTCCAGTAGGTTTGTGACACAGGATTTCCCGTCCCTGAAACCATGTTGGCTGCTGTTGATGAGATCGTTCCTTTCTAGGTGTTCCACCACTCTTCTCCTGATAATCTTCTCCATGATTTTGCATACTATACATGTCAGTGACACTGGTCTGTAGTTTAATGCTTCATGTCTGTCTCCTTTTTTAAAGATTGGGACTACATTTGCTGTCTTCCATGCCTCAGGCAATCTCCCTGTTTCGATAGATGTATTGAATATTGTTGTTAGGGGTACACATAGCGCCTCTGCTCCCTCTCTCAATACCCATGGGGAGATGTTATCTGGCCCCATTGCCTTTGAGGTATCTAGCTCACTCAGAAGCCTCTTCACTTCTTCCTCGGTTGTGTGCACTGTGTCCAGCACTTGGTGGTGTGCCCCACCTCTCCGTCTTTCTGGAGTCCCTTCTGTCTCCTCTGTGAACACTTCTTTGAATCTCTTGTTGAGTTCTTCACATACTTCACGGTCATTTCTTGTTGTCTCTCCTCCTTCCTTCCTTAGCCTGATTACCTGGTCCTTGACTGTTGTTTTCCTCCTGATGTGGCTGTACAACAGTTTCGGGTCAGATTTGGCTTTCGCTGCTATGTCATTTTCATATTGTCTTTGGGCCTCCCTTCTTATCTGTGCATATTCGTTTCTGGCTCTACGACTGTTCTCCTTATTCTCCTGGGTCCTTTGCCTTCTATATTTCTTCCATTCCCTAGCACACTTGGTTTTTGCCTCCCTGCACCTTTGGGTAAACCATGGGCTCATCCTGGCTTTTTCATTATTCCTGTTACCCTTGGGTACAAACCTCTCCTCAGCCTCCTTGCATTTTGTTGCTACATATTCCATCATCTCATTAACTGGCTTCCCTGCCAGTTCTCTGTCCCACTGAACCCCGTTCAGGTAGTTCCTCATTCCTGTGTAGTCCCCTTTCTTGTAGTTTGGCTTCATTCGTCCTGGCCTTCCTGCTTCTCCCTCCACTTGTAGCTCTACTGTGTATTCGAAGCTTAAAACCACATGGTCACTGGCCCCAAGGGGTCTTTCATATGTGATGTCCTCGATATCTGCACTACTCAAGGTGAATACTAAGTCCAGCCTTGCTGGTTCATCCTCTCCTCTCTCTCTTGTAGTGTCCCTTACGTGTTGGCACATGAAGTTTTCCAGTACCACCTCCATCATCTTAGCCCTCCATGTATCTTGGCCCCCATGTGGGTCCAAGTTCTCCCAATCGATCTCCTTGTGGTTAAAGTCACCCATGATCAGGAGCTTTGCCCTGCATGCATGAGCTCTTCTGGCCACTCTAGCCAGTGTGTCAACCATCGCTCTATTGCTCTCGTCGTACTCTTGCCTTGGCCTCCTGCTGTTCTGTGGTGGGTTATACATCACTGCTATTACCACCTTGGGACCTCCAGAGTGAAGTGTTCCCGCTATGTAATCACTTTCTTCTCCGCTGTCTCCTCTCTCCAGCTCATCAAAATTCCAGCGATTTTTGATCAGCAACGCCACTCCTCCACCCCCCCCTGTTCCCTCTGTCTTTCCTCAGGATTTGGTATCCCGTTGGAAAGATGGCATCTGTTATCATACCTGTAAGCTTGGTTTCTGTGAGAGCTATGATGTCCGGTGATGCTTCTTTGACTCTTTCATGCCACTCCTCCCACTTATTTGTTATTCCATCAGCGTTTGTGTACCATACCTTCAGTTTCCTTTCCAACACTGTGGTTTGGGGGGCCTGTGAGGGTGGGAGACCTGGTGGCATACTGTGGGATTCTATAGCTCGGTGTTGGGTGGAGGCTGTGGGTATGGATTGTAGTGTGTGTTGGGATGGTGTGATAGGTTGTATGGTTCTGAGAATAGTTGTGTGTGTGCTTGCCCTTGCTGTTCTGTTCTGCTCTGACTGACCTCTGCTGGTTCCCTCCTTGTCTCTTTTCCTAGCTCCTTTCGCTTTTTTGTCCTCTCCCTCAGCTGCTGTCGTTCTGATTTTGTTCTGTCTCTGTCTAGGAACACCCTCTTGTACTCTTCCGAGTATTTCAATCGTGGTTTCTCTTGGAGGATCCTGTTCCGCACTGTTTCCGTCCTGAGAATCAGCTTGATTGGTCGGTTTCTCCCCTTCGAGTACCCCCCTATTCTCTGAAAATTTACAATCTCGTCCATCTCTTCACCTATTTCCGTGATGATTTTCTCAATCTCCTTTCTTTCTTCCTGCTGCCTTTCAGTGTGTGTCCTTTCCTCTCTCTCCTGAAGCCCATGGATAAACACTGATTTTGCCCTTTCTTCCTCCCATTGCCTCACCCTCTGTGACTCTGGATCCTGCCTGTATGTGGTCAGTTTCTCCCTTGATTTTTCCAGTGGCTCTTGATAGCCTGGTTGTGCCTCAGCATTCGACCTATCACCCTCTCCATCTGCAACCAGCTGTTCTTCCCTTTCACTCCTTGGTCCTCCTTGGCAGGCTGATATGACCTTAGCATAATTCATAATTCCTTCCTTCCTGTTCGGCCTCGCAGCTTCATATGCTGTGTCTTCTCTGGTCACTGCCCCTGTAACTCGCTTCAGCCTATTTATCTCAACTTCTAGGACCCTTATCTTGGCTACTGCAGTTTCGACTTGTGCCTCCCAATTCTTTGTCTCCTTCTCCAACCTCTTTTCCAATTTCACAGAGAGCTCTTTCTCCATTTTTTCAGAAAGCTCTCCTAATTTTCTCTCCCACTCTTGTTCCATCCTTTTCCACTGCTCCTCCATCCACTCCTCCCTACCAGAACCATTCTCATCTGATCCTTGGTTCCTGCGAGTCCCCACCATTTTTTTTTTTTTTTTTTTTTTTTTTTTTTTTTTTTTTTTTTTTTTTTTTTTTTTTTTTTTTTTTTTTTTTTGAGAGAAGAGAGAAGGGAAAGGTAGAGGGGGAGAGAGAGTGAAGGGAAGAGTAGGAGAGGGGAGAGTTAGAAGGGAAAATGGGGACGAAAGAGAGCAAGAGAGAGAGAGAGCAGAGAGAGAGAGAGAGAGAGAGAGAGAGAGAGAGAGGGAGTGTAGAAGAGAGAGAGAGAGAGAGAGAGGAGAGAGAGAGAGAGAGAGAGAGAGAGGGAGAGAGAGAGAAGAGAAGGCAAAGAGAGGGAGAGAGAGAGGGGCAGAGAGGGGGAGAAGGGGGAAAGAGGGGGGAGATGGAAGAGCGAGAGGGGAGAGAGGCTAGGGGGAGAGAGAGGGGGCAAAGAGAGGGGGAGATAATGGGGGGGAAGGGGGAAAGAGGGGGGAGATGGAAGAGAGGGGAGAGAGGCTAGGGGGAGAGGGAGGGGAGGATGGGAGAGAGATGGGGAAAGGGAGAGGGGAGAGATAATGGGAGGGGACAGATGTTAGAGGGGGAGAGATGTTAGAGGGGGGGAGGTGTTAGAGGTAAGAGATGTTAGAGGGGAGAGATGGGAGAGGGAAGAGAGAGAGAGAGATAGGTAGAGAGTGATAGGTAGAGAGAGAGATATAGGTAAAGAGTGAGAAAGGTAGAGATAGGTCTACTTAGGGTAGAAAGAGGGGGGGGGAGAGGAGAAAGGTTCAGATGGTCAGTTCACAGGACGGTGTGAAATCCTGTGTATGTGTGTTTGCGTGTGTACTACAGCTTACAAGTGCTTGTTCCTGTGTGTGTATGTGTGTGTGTGTGTGTGTGTGTGTGTGTGTGTGTGTGTGTGTGTGTGTGTGTGTGTGTGTGTGTGTGTGTGTATGTGTAGTGTGACCTAGGTGTTAATGGAAGTAGCAAGATACACCTGGTATCCTGTGAGTTTGAGACAGAAAAAAAAGACACCAGCAATCCTACCATCGTGTAAAACAATTACAGGTTTTCGTTTTACACTGACTTGGCAGGACAGTAGTATGTGGACCCTCGAATTTCATCATCCCTTTTCTGTATGCAAAACTATAGTTATTCTCTATAAAATGCAAGGAATTCGCAAGAGCAGGCGAAATATACACAAACACTGATCTCTGCCCGAAGGAGACTCGAGCATACAAACCTTGGAAGAAGGTACGCAGTGCTATACCATTCTCACCACACTGGACCAATACCTTGGTGCCTAGCACAATGCTAGACATTGATCCAAGGCAGCCAGCTTTCAGGGAGAAGGCTTACAGCTTTTCATCTCATCCCCAGCATGCATCAGTCAAGGTATTGGTCCAGTGTGGTGAGAATGGTATAGCACTGCGTACCTTGTTCCAAGGTTCGTAGGTTCGAGTCTCCTTCGGCCAGAGATCAGTGTTTCTCTATAAAATGTATTTTTTGTTAATATTTCCTATAATACATAATGTAAATCCAATTAATCTTTTCCAGACACCCAAAAATATTAACAAAAAATGCATTTTATAGAGAATAGCTAAAGTTTTACATACAAAAAAGGGATGATGAAATTTAAGGGTCCACATACTACTGTCCTGCCAAGTGAGTGTAAAACAGAAACCTGTAATTGTTTTACATGATGGTAGGATTGCTGGTGTCTTTTTTCTGTCTCATAAACATGCAAGATTTCAGGTATGTCTTGCTACTTCTTACACTTAGGTCACACTACACATACATGTATACAAGCATATATATATATACACACTCCTCTGGGTTTTCTTCTATTTTCTTTCTAGTGCTTATTCTTGTTTATTTCCTCCTATCTCCATGGCCAAGTGGAACAGAATTCTTCCTCCGTAAGCCATGTGTGTTGTAAGAGGCAACTAAAAT